>NC_077233.1:33733610-34039860 GCF_027887165.1 Monodelphis domestica | reverse complement strand
CAGGCACTTTTTTTCCCCTTCCTACATTCATTTGACTTCTTGTGTGGTCATAGTGAGTTTCCTACTTTGGCTCATGCTTTTTTTCTTTTGCATTATTTCAAAAAATCTTTCCATATTTCTTTACATTTTACATACTGATTGGTCTTAATTGCATTTTAAGCTTCTGTGATATGAAGGTACTACAATTTATTTAAGCCTTCTCCCATTGTAGTATATTTAAATTATGACCTAGTTGTTTTTTTTTGGGGGGGGTGCAGCAGTGGGGGGGGGGGGTGAATTACAAACAATGCTATTATGGAAATCTTTAAATACAAATCCCTTTCTTAGTTGTTTTTTTCACAAGACCTTTATAGGATATTCCCAACAATAATATTATTGAGTAAAAATAAATGATTGTTTTTGTAGCAATTACAGTAAACTGTCAAATTAGTCTCCAAAAGATGTCTACAAGTTTTCAATTCAACCAACAATGAATGACTTTAACTGTTTCTTCACAAAATCAGTATTGAGTTTTGTTGCTTTTAATTGGATTTGACAACTTGATGGGGAAAAGGAAGCACCTGAAAAAAAATTTTTTTTAATTCCTGTATGGCAAATAGATGACACATTGGAAAGAATTCTGGGCCTGGATTCAGAAAAACCTGAGTTCAAATACGGCCTCAGACACTTTATACCTGGGTGATCCTGGGTAAATCACTTCACTTCCTGTCTGCCTCAGTTTTCTCAAAAACAAATGGTGATACAGTTAGCACCTACTTCTTAGGGTTATTATGTGTAGCAAATAAGATAATATTTGGAAAGCACTTAGCATGTTACTTGACATTTAGGTACTTGTCCTATCTAACTGTTAATGGGAATGGAACTTCTAAAGTCATTATTAAACATTATGAGTTTTATGTCTTTCATTCTAATCACCAATGACATCTATCTCCCACAATTGCCTGTTGTTGAAGGCAATACTTGTGGCATTAGTGGGGAGTATATTGAAGTCCCCACCCAAAGGGAAGGCTTTGCCTTTCTCCCTTGCCTGCCATATATCAATGAATCTTGTACATGTAAAATAAAATCAGCCATATGAGAAAAAACCTACTGAATATAATTTCCTTACTAATAAACCTACAAGAAACAAAAATAATAAAACTAAAAATATTTATGTATCTCTATCAACATCTACACACACATACAAATGTTTAATGGAAGTCAAGGACAACACAGACAGTATCAGTTTGCTAAGATGGTGTCACAAATCTAATTCCCAATGAGTGATGGAAGTGGGAAAGGAAGGGACCAACCATACAATTTGATGTAGTTCCTCTATAGCATTCATCCCTCCCATGTTCATTTCCAAATGGCAACTTCTATTGTACTGGACTTCTAGACATTTGCTCCTCAGGTTGATTCTGGTTTGGCTATACCTCCTGGTTCAAACCCTGGACTCTTGGATTCTCGTGGCTCATATCCTAAGACCATCCTAGAATCAACTCTTTATATTTAGAAAGCTCAAAAGAATAAATAACAAAACCAAAGTCATAGGTCATTTTTTCCCCCAATGGGCCTGGGGTTGGGATAGGCTTGGAGGGGATAAGGAGGCTCTAATGCATTCCCACATTACTGCATAATCTCACCAGCTGTGAGTGAGTCACATTGTACCCCCTTAGGCATACATGTAGCAAAAGCCCTAGTGTGTGTTGATTTGCTACTAGAAGACATTGACTGTGGCCATGTAGAATGGAAAAAGAATCAGTGCCATGAAGTAGAAAAGGTACAGTGCCTAAGAAATTCTTTAGTCCTTGGAATTTTCCTGGAAGCATCTTCCTAGTATCTTCCATGAGGATGATGTCATTTTTGCAAAGATGATATCTACAAATGTACCAGACCCCCATTACACACACACACCCACACACACACACACCCACACACACACACACACACACACACACACACGGATATACTTATACATACATGTGTATGGGGTGCTCAGGGAGGAGTAACATCTCTGGTATGGAGGACTTGTCATGCCCTCTTAGGGCGGCACTCCAGCCTCTGACCCCCTCCTGACACCCAGCTCTCACTTGTGGCTCCAAGTAGCTGCTAGCATGTGGCAGCGGCCACACCCCGGGCAACGGCTTCGACAGGCCGGCTAAACCTTGTGAGGGTAGCCATCGGGTTGTCGACCCCTGGTGAACCAGGGCTTTGCTCACCCAGCATGTGAAGACTTCTTTGGCTGAACAGATGGAAGAAACCAACAAGAAGGTTCAACGGCTGAGAGGGCGACACAGCGAAGCACTGTGGAGTGCTCAGGGCATGTTGGAGCACAAAGGACAACACGGCCATCCAATGCAGCTGAGGAAGTCTCCAGGTGTTACGACTTTTCGTGCCACTGGACCCAGGCTTCCAACGCCGAGAGAGTGAGACTGTCTCTGTGCATCGGCTTTTCCACTTAAATCTCCTTTACGCACAAGTGTCTTTGTGCACAAAAACGCACAAAGACAACAGTCATCCTTGGTACTGAGAGACTACTACTACTACTACTACATATATACAGACATAATTTCACCCTAGACAACTCACAACCATTCTATAGACATTCTCTAATGCCCAGAGTCAAGAAAGCTATTCTTTGTTTTTATCGAAAGTGAGCAAGCATTTATTTCTGATGCTATTCTACTTATGGAGGGACCATGTTCAGATTGAGGAGGGTGTGTGTGTGTGTGTGTGGGTGTGTGTGTGTGTTGATCTCGAGATCAAAAGCAAGTTTGTTAAATGGGGAACAGATATTTAAATATCATCACATCTACATTGGTACCATGTCTATTACTTCTTTTGCCTCTGATTTCCTCATTCTGCATTACTTCATACACATTTTCCTATGTAATATTCCATTGCATTCACATTCATATACCATAAGTTTTTTGGCAATGTATTTCCCAATCATTGAGTACATTTCTTATTTATAGTTATTATCATCAATGGTCTTTGATTCCAACAAGTTCAGAGTTCCTGCATACAATCCTGACTATAATATATAGCAGCCATAGGAAATTGCCTCATTTCAAGGTGAGGACATCAATAACCAATGTAGAGAGTTCAAATTAGAAACGTCTCTCTTTAGCAAAGTATAGTCCCTTGGCATGTTGTGTATATTTAGGAAGAATATATTTACCCAAATCCTCAAGAGTTGATGATTTCCAAGACTGTCGAACTTTCACAGTGACATGTTACTTCAAGTGACTCCTGTGAAGTCTTTATTTTGTTTTTAATTATTTTCTTTGTTTTTTTCATCACAGAAAAAAGTGCTTTTTTTAAGCAATAAAGTGAAATCAGAAAAGTGTCAAGCTGAACGGAGTTGAAGTCATTCTTAAATAGCTTAAAAATCAGAGCCAGATTGTAACCTTATTGTGGCAACTCATTGTCCTTTGGAATTCAGAGTGGAGAGAATAATGCTGGGTGCTCTTTGGAATCAAATACGCTGAGCCACCACTTCCTCTGGCTCACTATCAAGCAAATAAACTCTATGCTTTGAAAATAACAGATATGAGGCAATACTCTGATGTGAAATGATATCGTAAGATGCTCCAATGGCTTCCAATTTAGCTTGGGTTTGCCTGGAAAATGTGTGTTGGAAATTCCTTTCACCATGATGAAATTTAGCTTGCAAATCTAAAATATCTTACAGGCTTAAAGAGAAATAACAACACCCCTGAGAACAGCTTTGGCTGTCTCCCAGAATAATATGGGGTTATGGTCCATGATAGGGTGAGATGAGGTAACAATTTCCCACCACCCTTCCAAAAATACAGGAAATCACTGTGCTTTAAATAGAAATGGGCGACGTTACCAATTAAAAGAATTTGGATCAAGGAAGGGGACATGGAATGTGATGTCGATATTTCCAGTTCTTACTCAGGAAACCTTATTGCAAAAGGTTTGTAAGATAATTGAGAAAATAATTTATCCCAGGGTGAGAGTTATTGGTGTGAAGATAAAATACAGCGTCCTTTATCACAGAGATGGAGAACCTGCCAAATAGCTCACAGTGATAATTCTATGCACAGAATTCCTAGTGGGCTTCAATACCTTGCCAGCTGAGAGCTCTTGCTCAGTTGAAAGTTGGAAAAGAGACTTGAGTCTCCACCAAGGATAATGTGTTAAGCTTGGTAATTAAAGGCTGTTTTTCATAAATAATGCCAAAAGAACATTAAGAACATGGGGCTTGTACACTACTGTACTTCTCTTCTCGGAAATTGGGGACTTCACAACATTCCTTTTTTTTTTAGTCTACCATCACAAATAGAATTCAAAGTAGAAAAACCAAAATAACAAACACCAAACCAAAATGCCTCTTCATTAAGAAGATCACATTTTGGAAAAAGTTCCCTAATGGAGATTTTATTATGGAATGCAGTTAAGAAGAAAACACGTTTTTTTCCATCACTGTTGGTAAGTAGAATTGGCCGAAGGAAAGCACAGAATTGGGTCAAATAAGCTATGATAATGTAAACGACCTTCTTCCATTGAATCTCATATCATCTTGTTTTGTAAGCAATACTGGAATTTGGAATTTCAGTTAGTCCAGGAAAAAATAGACCAGGGCAATGACTCTATGCATGTACTTGGATCCTGCAATGGATCTGTGACCTTACGGATGTGGTTACTTACTCTAGCTACATAGATCAGCACCTAATCACACCTGCCCATGTATGGTGGCTCTTGTCCATGCCTTCACATGCATGCTGTACAGAGAACTGCCCAACATCCAGAAGGTCTTTGGCTTGTTTTTTTTGGACATTGCATGAGTATCAATGGAGCATGCAGACTACCTTCAGGTCCTTTTCAGTCTTATATTGCTCAGAGTACATCATTTATTCCTTTCCTCTTGCATATTCTTCTTTGATAATGTGTTGCAGCCTGCTCATGCCTACCCTGCATCTCCACATTGCCTTTTCAGTGTCCTTCAATATTAATTTTGAGACCATGGCTTATTCTACAACTTACAGCCATTCACTATCCCCCAGAGACTATTGTGGCTAATGATATTCATTGTTATATATAAACACTATCAGACAATTGAATGAATGAATAAAAGACATTTATTAACTGCTTATTATGAACTAGACATTGAATAATTCAAGCCTAGAAAATAATTTTGACCAAATATATATGGATAAACTATGCCTGAGTGATTTTGTGGCCTCAATTAATTTGGAGCTTCCATGCAAAGACCTTTTCAATTGTACAAATTGTTGTTAAGCACCTACTGTGTGCAAGGCAATTCATAATATAATAGTTTAAATTGAGACTAGATTCTGGTTCTTGAGTCAATCATAAACTCCTATGGAGTACCTCTTGGGTGCCTATTGTGCCAAATCATTTGGGAATGCCTGAGAAACATAAACCATGGTCCCTACCAAAAAAAGACATCTCAAGGCTACTTGGAGAGGCAAGAGATATTCAAGAGCAAACCAGCAAGCCAATTAACCCTCTTGTGACCTCTGAAATCTAGGATACCGTCTTTTGGTTGTGGAATACAAATCCAGAGGATATCAAAATAGCTTTAATAGCAATAGGAAAAGAACTGAAAGAAAACAAAAACAAACTAAAAAATCTACCTAATTTTGTGACTTACTCAGCATGATGAGCAATGCCCCATCGTGATGGGACATAGGACTTTGAATATGGAAGAACTGGGTTCAAATCCTTTTAGACCCTAGGGGGAAAAAAAAAAACTTAAGTAATTTGAAACTCAAGTTGATCATCTGTAATACAGGGATAACACTACTTGTCAGATATAGTTAAGACGACAGAGTTGTCATTAAAATCAAGTGAGATCTTGTATCTCAAACTCTTTCCAATCTGCCATCTTGAAGACTGATTAGATATTCATGATCTCACAAAACAAAAACTAAGAAAGAACATTCATACTATACAGCTCTATTCCTTCTTGTTTACCTGTCTGTAGTTTATTAAGGGACATTTCTAGTCATCGAAACAATAGTAATCTTGTGGAGAAGGAACAAAATGGCCCAATTCTATAATATGCCCATTCATTCATTCATTCATTCATTCAACTAAATTGTTTACTGTGTATAAGATAACACATGGAGAAATAAAGATAGATATGACACAGATCTTACTATGAAAGAGATTAGCAAGGAAAGACATGCACACAAGTCATTATCCAGCAGAATGTAAGTTCCTTAATGAAGATGGTTTTCTCATTTTGGTCTTTGTGCTTAATTGTCTCTGAGGTCACTTTTTATTTTTTTAAATAACTGGGAAGCTCCTTTATGGTAGGAAACATGACTTTGCCTCTTTCTTTCTTTCTAGCACCCAGCACAGTGCTAATATACAGTGGACATTTCATAAGTACTTATCTAATGAATGAACGAATGAATGAATGAATGAATGAATGAATGAACAATGACAGGAGGAGGACTGAGTTGCAAGTGCAATACTGGCAAAGTGCCAAGTAAGGAGGGAGAGATTACTTTTACCCTGGAGGATTCAGAAGAGGTTTCATGAAAGAGTCAGAATGTGAGTTGAGTTTGAAGGAACTGGTTCATAAATGTAGAGCTAGAAAGGTCGCCAGAGAACATCTAGTCTAACCTTCTGATATTACATAACAGGAAACTGAGGCCCAGAGATGTTAAACAGATTTTTTTAATATTGTGCAGTAGTTTTAGTCATGTCCAACTTTTTGCTACTCAAGTGAGGTTTTCTTTGTTTGATTTTTTTTTTTTAGCAGTGGCTTGCCATTTCCTTCTCTGCCTTATATGACAGATGAGGACACTGAAGCAGATAAGGTTAAGTGACTTGCCCAGGGTCATACAGCTGGTATTTGAGTTCAGATTTAAATGAAGGAAAATGAGACTTCCTGGTTCCTGGCTTGGCACTCTAGACACTGAGCCACCTAACTGCCCCAGTTTGCCCAAGCTCATATAGTATAAGTGGAAGAGCTGGGATGGAGGGGTCTAAACAGAGAGATTAGGGGGAGAGAGGAGTTTAAAGGGCATGGAGGCAGGAAAACAAGATAAAGGTCAGAGACAGAGCATTCCAATTTTACTAGAACAAAAAGGGATAATAGTATGAAATAAAGCTTTTAAGATAGAATGGAAGCAGGGTTTGATGGGTCTTGCATGTCAGCATCAGACTTTCAAATAAATATTGAGAAAAAGATAATTTTTCATTGCTTTGTGACTGATGGATGTATAATCACTTTCTATTAGAAGGAACCAAAGCCTTCTATTCAACTTTCACTTTTTAAACATTGAGAAATTGTAGCAATGGGAAAAAAAAAGAGATCTGTACATATACAGAGAAAAGATAATTATTTTAACATTTGGTGGCCTTTTATTAAGGATTCTGAAAAAATAAACTCTGGAGATGCCAAGTTTTGCAACACGATCTTCTTCAGTCTGTTACTCTCAAGAGGCATGGAACTGAGTGGAAAAGAAGGCAAAGTTTCCTGAAACAGAAGAAAGATGGGCTTCCTTTACACAGGCTCATGTGTTTTTTCATGATTTCTTTATTATTTTGGAGAGGTCGCACTAGCCAAAGGTTTATTGATGGTATAATCTAAGACCTGACTTCTTAATAGATGCCCTCTTAAAGGAAAAAGAATAAATAAACTAGGCAAAAATGGAGCAAAAATCAATGAGATCAAGCAGATGTATTTGACTTATTTTCTTATTCAGGAATAAATGCATATTCACACTTTTAAAAACAAATTATCATATCGATTTTGAGTTTCATAAACTATCTTCCTAAAGAGAAATCTAGTAATTAATTTGATTTTTTCTCTAACTAAAGATGAAAGAGCATTACAACTGGCACCAAGTAAGCAAGCGCGCACACACGTGCACACACACATTCACACATCAAAGGAGAGAAATAACAGACAGGATTCCTGACCTCAGCAAACCTGGAGCAAGTAAAGGGGAACATCTATTTAGAAGTAGATGGTATGGAGAAAGCCCCAACCTCCATACTTTTAGCATTTGCAATGCTACACCTGGGTAGTGACTCAGTCAGGGAGTAGAGAAGGGGATGAAACAGTTCAGTTGGGGCTTTAAAAGGAAAGCCTCATTAACTAAGATATGAGGTACCACCATCTACACCTGTACAATGCTGGAGAATACTTTCCCCCTAATTAGAGTTATAGGAAATATTTGGGATTTCTTAAAAAGAGAGATGTTAGTTACTTAATAACATTTATTTCTTGATATGACAGATGTTTAGCTTTTTTTTTTTAATATTAATTCAGGGATGTTTTTCTGTTAATCATTTGAATCATTTTCCCTCCTCCCTTCTGGATTAACACTTGAGTCACTGTGAAACAATGAATTCCTCTTTAAAAAGAAATTAAATTTTCTACAATTATCAATCACGCTCGCATTTCTTAAGCTTTTACTTTGTGTTAGACACTATGCTAATCAACAGGGATACAAAAAAAAAACAATTCCTGTCCTCAAGGAGCTTACTTTCTAAATGTGGAGATCTCACAGAAATCATTTCACTTCCCCTGGTCTCCTTTTCTTAGTTTAGATGCCTTAGGTTTTCTCTGCCTTCAGATCTATAAGTCAGGACAAAAAGAAGTACTTTCTTACCAGGAAGGTATCCTGGAATAAGGAACAGACTTGAAGTCCTAAAGACCTGAGTTCAAAATGTGACATTGGGCAAATCAATTTTCCCACCCTGGGCACCAGTTTTTTTCATCTGGAAAATGAAGGGGTTGGACTAGATGCTTCTCTGGGGTCCCTTTCAGTCTAACTATGATCCTAGTGAAGGGTTTGAAATTGATTGCAGTGGGCAGTCTATGGGTGACCAAATTACAATTTATCTAAGGATGGGAACAAGGCAGAAATAATCCTGTGTTTTCCACCTCAGGGGAAGGCAGACTGAGCTCAGTGCTTTAGGTTGTTTGTGTGTCCCTTCTATTTCTGGCCTGCACCCAGTGCTTGAGGGAAGAGCTTAATACACTAATAAGAGACAAAGGCTATCCTTAAAGTAATGCACCCCCAGAGGGTAAATTCATTGCAGACACACCCATACAGCTGCATGGAAAGGCGGGCAACAAAAGGAAAATCAGGTTTAAGGGACTAAAAGCTTACAAAGCTTCTTCCATTCATGTGGCATTATATCATTATAAATTATTCTAATGTTTAAAAAACCCTAACTAAATGGATTGATATGATCACAGACTTTTGGGGTGTGTAACTTACTTACATCTCTGAAATTGAATTATTACCTCTGGGATGGGTCTTAACTCTTTCAGGCTTCTCTTTATGCATGGGGATAGGAGGAAATGTTGGGAATGATGGGCCTTCAGGTCAGATTCCCAGCCTTTCCCAGAATGCTACAAACCCACCTGAAATTGTGTCTTTAGCATTTACTTCTGGAATCTGTAACCTGTGTGAGGGAAGGAAGGGCTAACCTCAGTCTTAGATAAATTAAAAGCTTGAGGGCGCTTTAGTTATTGCAGAACTGAGACCCAAAGAACTTAATTCATTTGAGTAAGAATACACAGGAAGGAAGAAAAAGAGCTGTAATTGGAACACAGGCTTTCTGAATGCAAATTCAGCAGTTTTTCCAGAAAACCCCATTATTATGTCCAATATATTTATTGTATAGATGAAGACCCTGTGGTCAGGGAGGAAGATACCGAACTATCAAGTATCATAACTAACATTCTTAACTCCAATTCCCTGAATCCATCTTTAGTGCTTTTCAATTATCTCTTGAGATTTTCTATCTAGCCCAATACCTACCATCATACCTAAAACCTGTTGATTTTATGATTTTCATATTTTAAAGGGGATTCAATAATAATTGCTAGCTTTTATGTAACATAAGGCACTTTATAAATATCTCATTTTATCCTTGCAACCATCCTGGAAGAGAGAGAGGTTCTATTAGTTTCCCTAATTTTTTTTTTCTGGAGAGGTAGAAATTGAGGCAGACAGAAGTTAAGTAACACCCATAAAATCATAGAGGTAGTAAGTGTCTATGGTTGAATTTGAACTTAGGTTTTTCCTAACTTTGGGATTCATATGAAAAATAGGCTCTGTGGCATAAGTGGAGCTCTTAGTCATAAAACCTCTGTGCCTGGAAGTTCCCATGAAGGAGAGATGTCTGAAAAAGTTGGACAAATAGCCTGGTGAGGAAATGAAGTGATTTGGAAGTGATAATGGAAAGGTGCTGATTTCAAGGTCAGAGGCCAAAGGGCAGAATGATGATGGTCAGAGGGGAAGCTCTCTGCCCCAAAGCCTTACCTTGAGTTCATTATTCAATATTTTGAAAAGGATGAACCAGTACAGAGAGAGGTTTTTGGAGGTTCTTACTAGTGACAGAAATCTGACCAGAAACTCATTATTTTCAGGTCCTGGTAAGATGCCTCACATAGCCTAGACCAGAACTATGGTGAGGACTTGGTGACGGGGAGCAGAGTGATGCTGGCTGTAATAAGGGTGGTTTACTAATTCCTCAAATGATCAGGTTTTGTTGACTCCGGAACTAATGGGACCCAATGTTTCTGAAGCAGCAGAGGCTAATCCTAGCCACCTTAAACAGTGTCCTACAAATTGGAGGTCAGACTATGCCTATTGGCTGAGTAGAGCTTGAATCTAGGAATTATGGAAGGTGACCACATGGCAAATGCTTTTAAGTATTATGTGATTCTTATTATTGAGCCTATACAAGTAGAAAAATCCCCATATACAACTAACCACATATTTGCCTTGATTATATACTCTCTTATATCAAGATCAATGTGCTTAGGACTCAGGGAAATATGATAAAATCAGAGAGAAAGCAGGATTTTCCAGCAAATGGGATCTCAGAATTTCTGATTGCATCAATCCATACTAACCACAGCTCTTAATTCTGTAAGATGTGGCCACTTGAGCCAACAATGCCACTGCTAGTTCTATATCTCCCAAAAGATTAGAGATAGAGGAAAAGAACCTGTCTATACAAAAATATTTATAGCAGCTCTTTTTGTGGTGGCAAAGAACTGGAAAATGAAGGGATGTCCATCACATGCGGGATGGCTGAAGAAGCTGTGGTATATGCTTGAGATGGAATAGTATTGTGCAAAAGAAATGAGAAACAATATGACCACAAAAATCCTAGAAGAACTTCTATGAAGTGATGCAAAGCAAAGGGAGCAGAACCAGGAGAATGTTGGACACAGTAGCAACAATAATGTGTGCAGATCAATTGTCAATGACTTAACTATTATCAACAAGGCAGGGATCCAGGACAACACTAAGGGACTCAGGGTGGAAAAAAGATATCCACTGCTATTTAAGGACAAGATGGAGTCTGAGTGCAGATGGAAACATTCCATTTTTTGCTTTATTTCCCCCAATGAATTTTTCTCTAGTGTAAGCAATATATGTCCTGTTTCACAACATGGCAAACATGGGGGAAATGTATTATACACAAATATGTGTACTATATCATATGTATATATAAAATATCATATTGCCTGCTGTTTTGGGGAAGGAGGGTTATTGGGAGGGAGGGAGAGAGAACATGAATTGTTAAATGTCAGAAAACCAACATTTAGAAAATTACATCTATGTGTAATCTTGAAAAAAAAAAGAAAGAAAGGTGTGGCCACCCAGAGAGAGAGGCAGGGCTGGGAGATGGAAACATGCTCACTTTTGAGAATCATTGAGCTTAGCAGTTCACCAGCACCCTCTCTGCATTAGGGTGGAGTTGAATAACCAGTTGGCAGGTTCACTCATGGTTCCAAAATATTAGTTCTTTTGTTTAATGTCATCAAGTTAGGGACTAGCAAGGCTATCAATTCCCTGGTAGGGACGATAAAGGGACTATAATGTAATCAAGTTTGCCAGGTGGTCAACCTTCTCCTTCCTTTGACTGTTGTTCAGTCATTTCAGACTCTTTGGAATCCCATTTGGAATTTTCTTAGCAAAGACACTGGAGCGGTTTGAAATGTTTTCTCCAGTTTATTTTACATATGAGGAAATTGAGGAAAAGAAAGTTAAGTGATTTGTCTAGAGTCATACAAGTGTGTCTGATGCTTGATTTTAACACAGGTCTTCCTGACTCCAGACCCTATACTCTACTGCTACATCACTCAGCTACCCTTTCCTCTGAAGGATCATATTTGTTTTTGGTCCCTTCAAGGTGCTTCTGATCTTTGGGCTTCTGATATTCATCAGAAAACTTGGGACTGGGGATATATAATTGCATTAAAAACAAACAAACCCTTACCTTCCATCTTAGAATCAATACTGTATATTGGTTCCATGGCAGAAGAGTGATAAGGGCTAGGAAAGGGGGGTTAAATGACTTACCCAGGGTCACACAGCTAGGAAGTATCTGAGGCCTGATTTGGACCCAGAACCTCCCATCTCCATACCTGACTCTATCCACTGAGCCATCTAGCTTTCCCTGGCATTATAATTTTAAAGGTCAGTAATGGATCAGGCAGAGAGTCACTGGAAATTAAGATACCAGGGCCATCTTTGTCATGAAGCCAAAATTCACTGGTTTTGGTAAACATTAGGGAGCACTGGAATCAACTCATTTCTATTAATCAATTAATAATAAAAGTATTTGAGTCTCAAAAATAAAAAAAAAAGGAAGTGGGACTTGTCCTCAAAAAGCTTATATTTTACTGCTAATGGAATATCAAATGTTTTATGACGAACATTTAATATAATAACAAGACATTGCTATATAGTGTTAATTTAATTAAATAATTAAATTGGTATCTACAACTTGTGGACTTCTCATTTGATAAAGCAATAGAGGATGAAACTAATTGACCTAGGAGCAACCATATTTTACCCAAAATCCTGCTCACTTTCAGGGGCTGCCTGGGAAGACACTTTACAAATAGAAAGATGTGATCATTATAATGAAACAAAAAATTATCTAGACCTCACCGATTTGGAATTTGAGACCATTTGGATGGAGAAGAGACTTTTGTAGTCCTTATGCCCTCTAATTGTTGCCACATTTCACCCTATTAAAGGTGAGGCAGCTCAGGTGGTAGAGCGTTATTGTGAAATCAAGACTTCAGTTCATATCCTTTGACACTAGCTATATCATCTTCTGCAAATCATTAACCTGCCTTTCTTCATCTATAAAATGGGAATAAGAATAGTACTTAACTCAGAGTTGTGAGGATCAAATGAGATAAGGTGTGTTAAGAACCTTGCCAACATTAGAATACTATATAAATTGTGGTAGCCAGGTGACTCAGTGAATAGAGAGTCAGACCTAAAGACAGGAGGTCCTGGGTTCAAATCTTAGTTCAGACACTTTTTGGCTGTGTGACCTGGGCAAGTCACTTAATCCCCATTAACTAGTCCTTGTTGCTCTTCTTCCTTGGAAGCAATATTTAGTATTGCTTCTAAGAAAGAAGGTAATAGGTTGTTTTTTTTTTATTTTACATAAATGCTAGATGTTGCTATTACTATATGTGTTTGATCTTTCCTTTTTTGAAATTGTTCTGTTAGCGTGATTTCAGTACGGATAGAGCTGAGGAAGACATTAGTTCAAATCCAACCTTGGATACTGTGGGATTCTAGGTAAGACACATAATCTCTGTTTGACTCAGTTTTTTCATCTGTAAAATGAGCATAATAATAGCACCTACATCTATTTAAGGATCAAATGAGATGATATTTAACAAGCAGCAGATAGTAGATGCCATATAAATGATTATTATTTTCCCTTTCCATTCTCATTCCTCTGCCTGCAGGGATTTCACAGAATTTCACAGAAACAGAGAAGGACTTGAAATAGTTTTAGATGCACCCAAATGAAATAAAAATCTGCTCTATATCTTGATTAATAAATAATGATCCATTTTTTCTTGAATATCACTAATGATTCATTTTGCTTGACCATAAATGCTTGTAATGGGCTTTGTTTTTCTTGTTTTCTGCAGGGGCAGGGGAAGATGTAGGTAGGTGGGCAGGAAAGAATGTAGATTTGAAAGTAAAATAAAAAAAGGTCTCTGATGAAGGAGGAATTATTAATTCTTTAGAAAAGCTCTAATTGTTACAAATTTTTGAATTTACATTAAATCTATGTCTACTACTCTGAAAATTCTTGTTCTGTCTTCTTGGGTAAAACAAGTCTCACACCTCTTCATGAAAAATGTTCACATCCTGGAGAACAGCAATAGTGCTGTCACCCAACTTTCTCTTCTTTAGGCTTTCAAGCATTCCTCCTGATCTTGGAGCCTTTCACCATGTTGGTTATCATTGTCTTCCATAACCCTAGAGTCTTCTGCTTAAAATCCTGCCTCTGATATTTGCTATCAGTGTGACCCTAGACAAGTCACTTAATCTCTGCCATTCTCAGTGTACTCATATGTAAAATATATCTCACAAAGTGGTTGTGAAGATGAAATGAGATCTTATATATGAAGTGCATTGAAACTATAAAGTGTTCCATCATTTTTGGCAGTTATTAAAATCACCACCATCATTCTCGTGTCTTGATGTACTTTCCCCCCCTCTCATTTGACTGGTTCTGCCTTCTTCTGATGTAATGTGAATCCAAGGTTTATATCTCTCCAATTTTTCTCACTTGGTTTCTCTATTAACATTTCACTTCTTTCCTGGCTATATCTTTTTAACATCTAAGAATGATTTTCAGCCATAATCTTCAATTCTGGATTTTTCCATTATGATTTAGACCCACAAATCAAATTGTTCTCAGTATCTCACCTTAGATATACCATCATTCATCCAACCAGCACCTAGTAGGACAAAAAGCATTTATTTAATGTGTATGAAGTGGAAAGCATTGTGCTAAATTCTAGAGCTTACAAATTCAGAAGCAAATGATTTCCTGCCCCCAAGAGGCTTACATTCTGATAACAGAAGATAGCAACTTGGGAGTGGAGACTATAGAGTACCGGACACAAAGTTAGAAAGTCCTGAGTTTAATCTGACCTTAGACAACACTTAATTTTGTTCGTCTTGGTTTCTTCATCTGTCAAATGAGCTGGAGAAGAAAATGGCAAAACATTCCAGTGTCTTTGCCAAAAAACTCCAAAATGGGGTCACAGAGAGCTGGACATGACTGAAACAATTCAACAACAACACCAGCACATATAAGGGAACAGCATCCTGGGTTAGTTGTTTGGATTTGGAAATATTTTTTTAAATGATGAATGAAATCACAGGGGATAAAGAGACACACGTTCACAATTATCAGCCATAGGATTGATTTGATTATAAGTTTTAGAGCTTCCAAGGAGCACTAGCCTTAGTATCAGAAGACCTATGATTCAATTTTAGGTCTTTTAGTTACTAGACTAATTAGTTAGACAAGAGAATTCACCTCCCTGAAACTCATTTTCTCTATCTTCTCTTTTCTTTTCTAAATAGACTACATTGAAATCTTTATTTTATATGATAGTCATTATTTCTAGATATTTGCTACTCCTCAGTCAAGCAGTGAATTTTCCCTGGTGACAAAGAAAAGTGTTAAGTGAAAATGACTGATGAAGTAGCCATGTCACGCCTTGTCAGAGCACTCTGTCTCTATCTCTGTCTCCACAGTCTGTCCCGAATTCTTTGCCAAAGTATACTTCAATATCTGTTCTCTGAGACTAAAATATATCATTATAACTACTTGGTGTTTGGTTTCACTGTCTTTATTTAACTTCGTTTAGTCACTATTTATATGATCCTTTTGGTTCAGCTTTCTTTATTCTAGATCAATTCCTAAAAGTCTTCCTGTTTTTCTATGAATTTTTCATATTAGTCATGGCCCAATAATATTCTGTTATACTCATATTGCAACAATTTGTTCAGCTGTTCCAGAATAAGAGAACTCGCTCTTTTACAATTCTTTGTTACTGACAAATTTACTACTTTGTACTTTTAGGGAAAAAGATGGAACCTTGCCATCTTTGACCTCTTTAGGATATATGTCCATTATTGAGATTTCTGGGTCAAAGAATATGAATTAATCAACCATTTTTATTGTATAATTTCCAAATATTTCCCAGAGTAATTGAATACATTCAATACTGGTAACAGTGACTAACCCTGCTTTGCTCCTGATCTTATTGTAAAAGCCTTTAGAATTCTCTATTATGGCTAATGTTAGCTTGCATTTTTGATAGTTTCTCATATTAAACAATAGTCCATTTATTCCTATTCTTTCTTCTTTTTTCAGTTTAAAGGAATGAACTATTTGATAAAAAGACTTTTTTCTGCTTCTCATAATTTATTAATGAGTCAGATATATAGTGATGGATAGAAAGCTTGATTAGAGGGTCCTGGAAGTTAGGAAGATCCACCCAAATTCAAATCCTATCTCTGACACTATCCTATGAACGTTTCAGATTGTTCCTTAACATCACAATGCTCCAGCAGCTTTTCTAAGGCTATGTTACAAAGAAATTACCTTGTTTGACTCTTTTAACTACATTTATTTTTTTTTACTATTGCGCTGTCTGAAACAGTGTACCTCAATTACATTAAATATTAAGCGATCATCCTGCTCTTTTTCATTTCTTCCTAAGCATATTTCTTCTTACCTTCTTTTTATTATTTCTCTTAAAAATCTTAAACATTACAAAATTACATTAACTTGTATGCTACTGCCCATTTTGACTCTCGAAAATAGTGGTATTCTCATAGGACATTTGTCTCTTTTTATACTATTAGAAAGTGACTTCCAACAGAAAGTTGAAAAGAATAGTTAACTATATATTCTTTGGTCAAGAATATATAAAAAAGACCCATATGTTGAGGGACATCTCAATGATGAATTTATGCAAGGACATGGTGGATATTTGGAGAAGATGAGCAGACATACACAGATTTTGGTCTACATTATTGGAGGAAATATCTGTAACAATGAAATTAAAGAATACATGAATCAATAAACAAGCATTATCAAGTGCCTACTATGTGCCAGACTGCAGATTTCAAATAAGAGATTCATTTAATATTTAATTAATTAAATATTTTTTGATAATATTTAATAGTATTCTTGGAATAGTACTCATTTTTTCCTTTCTTTTTTTTTTAACCCTTCCCTTTTGTCCAAAAATCAATATTAAGTATCAGTTCCAAGGCAGAAGAATAGTAAGGGCTAGGCAATTGGGGTTAAGTGACTTGCCTAAGGTCACATAAATAGGAAGAGTCTGAGGCCAGTGGATTAAGGCAAACAGAGGTTAAATGACTCCTCCAGGGTCATATAGCTCTACTACAGTCACCAAGCAGCTCCTTATTGAATTAAGGAAATAAAAACTATCATGTGCATCTACCAGCTGATGTCATAATGCAGAAAGTGCTGAGGCTAAAGTCAGGAATACATTAGTTCAAATACATCCTTGAACCACTTCTCAGTGGTATGATTCTGAGTAAGTCACTGAATCTCTGTTTGTCTTGATTTTCTCAAATATAAAATGGGGATAATAATATTACTTCTCACGGTTATTGTCAGAACCAAGGGAGGCCAATATTTGTAAAAAGCACTTAGTACAGTAGTTGGCACATTAGAGGTACTCTATAAATATCTATTCCTTTCTCCTTTCTCCTTCCACATACCTTGACCACCTTAATCGAGATACGACATTTATTCCTTGGGTCAGAATTCATTATCAAGGGATTTAACTTTCAGGTGGATAGACTGATAATTTAGTTTATCATTCAAGATTTCATAATCATACAATGGGCCAAATGATTCATGCACATTCTGAAATTAATTTTTTTTTTCTGGATTCATTTCAAGACATACATTATACCTGATTTATTTAAAAGTCAATGTTTAATACTAAGCATATAACTTGGATGAAGGCGATATGGTGAATGCATGTCAAAAGCATGTTTATACATGCTCAAACCTATTTAATTTCATATATTTTTAAATGATTTCAATTGAATTCATCAAAAATGTTGTTTTTTATAATGATTTAGGAGATTTTTTTTTCCTTTTTACCTAACAGGTTTAATTATTTGGTTGATGTTGAAAGTTCCTGAGAAAATAATGAAATGTTCTCTTTACCAATACATCATACATGTAAGCATATGAGAGTGAGATCTCTCAAGAGAGAGGTCAAGAAAGTTATTATGTATTTTTATTTGACCTTTATAAAGTGGGCCATGCATTCTCCTTTCAGAATATATAACAACGACATTTACTTTTTTTGCTTTTAATGTCATATTTGTGCTATTTACCCCTTTTCTTTGCTGTATCTTTAAGTGAATAAAAATGTATTGTAGCACTTTGTTTTTTTAATCTCGATAGACTAGGACTCTTGAACATAATGATCCTATGATCTCATTGATGAGGTCATGCTTTTCAATGAAATAGAATAGGAAAGGATTCATTTAATGCCTAATATGTGCCAAGCACTGCACTAAGTATATGGAGATACAAAGAATAAATGGAGCAGTCATTGCTGTCAAGAAGCTCATATTCTAATTTGGGAAAACAAAGAAAGTCGGGCTCATGCTCAGCTCACAGAAGATAGAAAGGTTGGGTAGACCTTGGGTTCTGACAAGGAAATTATCAGGGCAGATGGCCAAAACTTGACTTCGGGGAACAATGGCAGGGCAGATCGCTCCCAGTCTGGAAGATAGTGGGTTGAAGAGTTTTAGCAGAAGGGGACTCTGGGATTCTACTAACAGAGTGAGAAATTGGGTTTAGCATCCAGCTGGTGGTTGATGTCTTGTGTCTACTGGGGAGTGAACAATGAGAGCTGTGTGTAAGAAAGGGAAGAATGAAGACTCCCCTTATTATTAGCAAAGAGTGCTAGAGAAGATGGTTTAAGGGTCCCAGTTGTGGGAGCCTTGGGTGATGCTTGGTTCTAACCATTTGGGTATCCCTCCTGCGAGATTCTTGTCCATGTCCTTTCATAAAAATAATACTGGAGGACTCATCTAATATGCTTGGAACTTCCTAGACTTTCACTCACCTATTGAGGATACCAAATAGGATTTACCTGCTGTCCCCAGTTTTAGCAAGCATTTATCCTTTCAGTTATATCAATGCTCCCAGCTACACAAAATTTTAGGGCAGAGAAAATTTTTAAAGTTCAGAATTGTTAGGATTGTGATTTATGACTCCAGATGAGCAGAGTAAGTGAAGCTCTTCCCTATAGTGGACAATGCAGTTCTGTCTCTCGTCATTTCAAACTAAATGATTATGATCTGATGATTGTACAAATAATTGTTGGTTTCTTATCAGAAAAAATATTTGACTAGGAAAAATGGGGTTTTCAAGTTGAGGTTGTGAGGGATAACAAATGGACAGATCATGTGCTACCCTGTTTCCAAGAGAAAGATCTCTACTAGGTATGGTCAATCTCCGAAGATGAACTTATGCTAGGACACAGAGGAGGCTCTCACAGGATGGGTTGCAACCTGCATCACTGGAGGGGGTGCCCACATCTAAGATCCACTACAATAATTGAGTATTTTCAGTAATTATGTGGTTTATTGTGTTTTTCACAGCATCTTTGGTTTTGTAGCAGAGAAACAGAGACCCAGAGAAGCAAGTGAATTGCCGAAGGTCACATAGTGGGAGAGCTAAAATTAGAGGCTTCTGAAGAGTCTTCTTTCAGGGTTCTTTAATTAAAAGCAATGAAACAAACAAAATATTCCTTGAACAAAACTACTCTGAGAATCTGGACATAATCAGTCTAGCAGCAAACTCTGCTATGGGCAAATATGAAATAATTTATATATGTATATACATATAAATTTTACACAATTTGTATATTTATATAAATATATAGTTTTATATACTCAATTTGTATATTTTAAGGTTTACTCAATTTATATATTTATATACATTTGCATATTCATATACACATATATGGTTTATTCCAATTACACCTTTATATATATTTACATATTTATATATACACTTGTGGTTTACTCAATTTATATGCTTATATACATTTATATATTTATGTACACATATATGGTTTATTCAAATTACATATACATTCATGTATACAGATGTGATTTATTCTCTCTATATAAATATGATTTATTAAATTTTATATGAATCTATTTATATACACATATGATTTTCTATTTCTATTCATCTATATATCTGTCTGTCTATGTATTTTTGTATCTGTCTGTCTATGTATCTGTGTATCTGTGTCTATGTATGTATGTATATGTCTGTCCAGCTGTCCTTTCATCTGTCTAGCTATTCTACAATGTAAGTTAACATATGTAAGGCAGGGTTCCCATCAATTCTATATGCAATGTATAATACATTGCAATAGGCAATAAATGTTCATTGTATAATGCCTTACAGAGTATTGTAAAAATTAAATCAGTCTCTAGTAATAGAAATATTATATTTTATGATATTTATTAAAGATTATTAGAAATCAAGGATACAAAATAATAAACCACATGCCTAGGGCTGATTAGCCCATTCACAGCTTACTTACTACATCTTGTAATGGCCGAGTAGAGGAAGAGACCAAGGTCAGCGTTACAGCCAGTTTAATTACAAATTGTGATCTTGCCCAGGTGGGGCTCAGGTGAGATTATAGGGAATTCTGGGAAGTAACAAGGACTTCTGGGGATTTAAGTTTAGGGTTCAAATCTCTATTTTACAGTGTGTAGGAGACGTGGTGTGGTGTAGCCAGGAAAACCTAGATGCAAACCACATTTCTGACACATTTTGTTTGTGTTCCTCTTGGCAAGTCATTTTGCCTTTGAGTTCTTGAGGCAACTTTTTAAGATTAGAAATGACAGATCCTGATGAATTCTGAGTGCAATTTGAAATCTAATTGTCTTGCTTTGTTGTTGTTGTTGTGGGTTTTTTTTTTATATGGCTAAAACGAATATGTTTTACATAAATTCACCTATATTACAACAACACAAATTACAGATCATTAAAAGAAGTTTCTGCCTTTGGGAGGTAGCTATACCAAAGAAATCATATATTCAGTGGCTCTCCTTGTTTGTCTGTTTCTCCATAATGTATATTTGTAATGATAGCCCATACTGATCATTAACATTTAAAAATCTAGAAATTATAAAAATTCATTTAATTTAGCATAGGAAGTGACCATGTGTCTAACTGATACCTGAAGGGGAGCCCCATCATACATACCCAATATGTGCTTGAAGACTGTCAAATAAGGGGAGCTCAGTCCCCATTGTCAGCAGTCCATTACACTTCTGGATAGTTCTAATTGTCAAGAAGATTTTGTTTAGACTGATAAAGTCTGAGTGCAGATTGAAGCATAATTTTTTCACTTTATTTTTCTTGCTTGATTTTTTCAACATGGCTAATATGGAAATATGCTTTGCATGATTTCACACATATAATTGTTATTGCATTGCTTGCCTTCTCAATGGTTGGGGCATGGATGGGAGAGAGAGAGAATTTAGAAATCAAAATTTAAAAATATAGAAAACATATATATATATGTCTATATATATTTTAAAGGGGGAAATTATTTTGCTTCCTTGTAACTTCTGTTATTCCTGATTCTTCCATCTGAAACCAAAGAGGACAAATACTATCCCTCTTCCATTTCAGCCCTTTAAATATTTGAAGACAGTTATAATTAACCCACTCCTCCTCTACAGGCTCAACATCTCTAGTTCTTTCCATCAGTCCTTATATAACATGAATTAAAGGCTATTCACATAGGCATACCTAAAAGCTATGTTTCTATGTGTTGTTGTTCAGTCGTGTCTGATATTCATTGTGGGATTTTCTTGGCAAAGACACTGGAATAGTTTGTAATTTTCTGTTTTATCTCATTTGACAAGTGACACTTCTGGGTAAACATGGTGGCAGTGTAGATCCAGGACTCCTCCTCTCCTTACCACCTACTGATACAGACTACCTCAAAAGCCCCCCCCAAACCCCCCCCCAAAAAAAAACCCCCACAAATTCATATGAATGAAGGGATTTCACAGTAGGGCACAGAATTGAAGGTACATGGGATTTGGGCATTTCCACTCTATTAGGGGGTGAAATTGCTTGCACCAAAATGTGAGCTGATCAACCCTCCCTCACCCACCTAAGGAGCCAGAGTTAGAGTCAGCGAGCACTAGTATCAGTGAGTAAGTGAGGGGCACCTCTAGAGCAAGTGAGGAGGCATCTCTAGGTCCTTGGCAGCTGACTAAGACCACCAAAGACCTACCCCTGAGAGCAGCTAGACCTGAGACTCCAGCAAGTTGAAGAGCACAGACCTTGGGTGCCTGTGTGGAGATAGCTCAGAGAAGGGCAGCAAACAATAGAAGCTGCTGAGACTTGAGAGGTGGCCTCAGGCAAAATCTGAGCTTCTTAACTTCATATACAGAGAGCCTGCCCTCCTCACTCAGACTTCTGACTGGAAAGGAAAGGAAAAACCAGAACAGTGATGTCAAACAATGCCCAGGAAAAACAACTTCCCAACACCAAAAAGAATAAGAAGAAGGCATTCACTCTGGATAATATTTATGGAGGAAAAATCCAGACTACAGAAGAAATAGGAGAAGAGGACATACAAGTAAATGCACACAAACCTTCGAAAAAATGGAAATTGGCAACAAGCTCTTGAAGAATTTAAATTGGAGCTTATCCAAAAGATGGAAGAGTTTGGCAAGAAAAGTGGGAAATAGTTCAAAAAGAAAATAACAGTTTAAAGGACAGGAACTCCCAACTGGAGGAACAGCTGGAAGCCATGAAAAGCAGGCTAAACCAAACCGAAAAGGAAAACCAGTCTTTAAAGACCAGAACTAGGAAATTGGAAGCCAATGATCTTGCAAAACAGCAAGAATTAATAAAGCAAAGTTAAAAGACTGACAAAATAGAAGAAAACAGAAAATATCTCACTGATAAGATGATAGACCATGAAAACTGGGCTAGAAGAGACAATTTGAGAATCATTGGTCTACCTGAAAACCCAGAAATAAACAGAATTATTGACATCATACTACAAGACATTATCCAAGAAAATGGCCCAGATGTTCTTGAACAAGGGGGCAAAATAGACATTGAAAGAGTTCATAGAACACCCTCTACACTAAATCTTCAAAAGACAATGTATTTGCCAAATTTAAGAGCTTCCAAGCTAAGGAGAAAATTTTACAAGAAACCAAAAAGAGATAATTCAGATATCAAGGAGCACCAATCAGGATTACACAAAATCTGGCAGCTCCCACATTAAAGGAATGCAAGGCTTTGAATATGATATTTAGTAAGGCAAGAGAATTGGGTCTTCAACAAAGGATCATCTACCCATCAAAACTGACTATATGCTTCCAAGAGAAATTATGGACATTTAACAAAATAGAAGATTTCCAAGTATTTATAAAGAATAGACCAGAATGAAGTGGAAAATTTGATATCCAAACACAAAAATCAAGAGAAACATGAAAAGGTAAATAAGAAAGAGAGGGGAAAGGGAAAAAAGGTTTTTTTAAATTAAATTTTCTTCTTTCAGGGCTTCAATAAGATGAAATTGTTTATATTAATATATGGAAAATGTTGTTTATAACTCTCAAAAATTATATTCACTCTTATAGTAATTAGAAGAATCATTCATAGGTAGAGATTGGGGTAATTAGCAGTTTAAGACAACATGCAAAAAAAAAAGAAAAAGGGATGGGGGAATAGAAGATGATACCAAGAGAAACTTGAAGGAATAAGATAAATAGGATAATCTATATCATTTGACAAGTGAGGGAAGTGGGGCAAACAGGGTAAAATGACTTGCCAGGGTCACATAACTAGTAAATGTCTGAATCCAGATTTGAATTCAGGAAGATGAGTCATCCTAACACCAGTCCTGCCATTGTCCACTTTGCCACATAGCTGTGTTGTATGTACCAAGGAATGTTACTTTTCAAAAAATGTGTCTATTCAATGTTTAACTTTGTAAAAATGTATTTATTAAGTGTAATTATTAATTTGAAAATAGTTTACATTATATTTTATTTTATTTTTTACTTTTATGAATAAAAACAATGTCCTTTATGATTACATAGTCAATCAATTCTCTAGTTGAATACCTTAATAAAATATACTGTCTTTAGTGAAAGCTTTTACCAGCCTGATTGTCCTCTTCTACAAACTCTCCTGCTTATCAAGGTCCATCTTGAACTGTGAATCCTGTCACTAAAAACAACAGATTGACCAGAGTATAGTGGAATTGATCTCATTTCCCAATAAGGTCAAAGATGTTACTGCAAACACACACACACACACACACACACACACACACACACACACACACACACACTGAGCATTGCTTCCAGAAGTCCACAAGAACAGTTTTATTATATGTTTACAAAGATATACTATTGAAGACAATGTATTTGGAAGATGATTTAACCTACAGTGCAATCGAATGTGAGATAGGGTTAGGTATTTTCAATATTTTTCCATTAAAAAAAGTGCTGATATTCAGTAGTGGTTCTTATTAATTAAAGTTTCTTATTTTGAATAATTCCAGAAAAGGACTTAATTCCCAAGCCTTTTAATATTCTAATGGGGGGAGAGGAGGTAGAAATGAGGAAGGGAAGATTCCTTGATTGAAAAAAAAAAGATAATAAAAAGCCTTTTGAGAAAGATAACTACATTTAGATGATTATCAATGAATAAGAAATTATCTTATTTTTCAGGTACATGCAAGAGTTTAGAATAAAAAGGATTTGACAAAAGGCATTTTGGATTTTTATCTAATCCTATAATTTAAAAAAATATTGTAGGTTCATAGGAGTGGAAGGGATTTGGAGAAGTCAATAAGGACATTTTGTTCTCACTAAGAATTATACCCTTCTACAAAACTTTCCAATGATACTAATAAAATAATAATAATACTAACAATAGAGTTTGAATTTATATAAAGCTTTATGATTTATAAAATAGTTTCATGTATTATTCCCTTTAGTCTTTACATCCTAGGCAGAAGACTGAATTCTTCCCTCTTAAAGACTACAGAATAAAAGCATCCTTTTTTCATCCACTCTCTTGCTCATACCATTTCCTCATCAGGAACTCCATATTTACTCACTGAAATCCTACCTGCTTCAAACCCATCTCAAATGAAGTTCTGTTTTCTTATTCAAACTTTAAAAAAATTAACTCTTTCTTTAGTCCTCTTCTAGTACATGCTGTTTCCATATTCTACATTGCATTCTAATTATTAGTTATTTGGGTAAATGTCTTTAATGATGACCTTTTTTCTCAGAATTCCCATAGCACTTAATTTTATAACACTCACATGTGTGTGTATATCATATACATACATACATATATATACATATATATATATATATATATATATATATATATATATATATATCCTATTTATTGCTCCACTCAGCTGCTTGCACTTAGGGTTAGGGAGTAATTAGATTTTAGTAATTTTTAATGAAGGTTAATATTACTAATCAAAGATAAAGAATTTTAAACTTAAACATGTTTTAACATTTGCAGAGAATTTTACTTAGGCTATCACCATAAACTTCTGAGTATGAGTTATTATTATACCCATACAGATTAGAAAACTGACATTAAATCATTTGCTAAGGGCTACATGGTTAGTTGGATGTCTGAGGCTGGATTTGAACTCAGTTCTTCCTGATTCCAGAACCTATGCTCTTATCTACTGTGCCATCTAGCTACCCTGCTCCTTTTATGCCCAAGAATAATTTACTTACCAGTACCTAGAGCATGAGGCCTGGAATTAGTAAGACTTGAGTTTAAATATGACCTCAGCCATTTACTACCTATGTGACCTTGGGCAAGTCAATTACTCTTGTTTGCCTCCATTTCCTTATCTTTAAAATTATCTGGAAAAGGAAATGGCAATCCACTCCAGTATCTCTGCCAGGAAAACCCCAAATGGGTCACAAAGAGTCAGACTTAAATGAAACAACAGAACAACAACAAATAGAAGATTAAGACAAAATTTCGGGTTCCCTGAAAATTTTTGTTTTTCTCACCTTTTTTTCACCTTCAAGGAGCCATGTCACAGTGCTTGCATATGGTCAGAGAGATCATCTCTCAGATGGACTGTAAGTTTCTTGAGGGCAGAGACGATTTCCTTTTAGGTTTTCTAACCCTAGTACCTAGCAAAAGGCTGAGAATTTAGGAGGTACTTATTAGATGCTTATTGGTGATGGATGGAATGATCAGTCCAATGTTATTTAAAAGGTGAACCTGCAGGCCTATTTTACAAGAGCTTGACAATTTTTTCATTATGAAAAGAGGCTAAGTTTCATAGGATCCAAGTTTTAGAATTGGAAGGGGACCCAGAGATTATTTAGTCTAGAGACAGAAAACTCAAAAATAGAAGCCACTAATGCATACTTTAGCATTCATAGGGACCACACATTGACTTAGAAAACTATATGTTAAAATTATCTTTCATAATTGCATTTTTATTTACTTTATTAAATATTTCTCAATTATATCTTAATCTGGTTCCTGTGGCATTGAAGATTATTGTTGATGTGAGATGTCACCACGAATCTAGTCCAATGCCCATATTTTACAGACAATGCAATATTATTATTATTATTATTATTATTACTACTACTACTATTAAAAAACTTTCCAGAATTGCCTTTATCCTGGGAGTATTTCAGTGCTACAGAAATTGCAGTCCAGACTCTATGAGTTCAGTTTCTCTCTGCGAAGTTCTAAAATGTTCTGTGGCTAAATTAATTTGGGAAATTTTGACTTAGAGAATTTACATCAGGCAGAATGAATGAAGGTGAGAATGTGATGGGCTGTACATTTATCTTTGTCTCATATAACCTTCTAGAATGGGATAATCAAGGTTCTATAAATCAACTTACAAGTTTCAGCACCTAAGGCCATTTAGTTGTATGTGAAATTTCTGGGTGCATTTTGTTCTCTGTTTCCTAATAGAAGAATCTAGAAGGATCACCAGTTCTCTCAATGGAGAGAAATTGGACTGTATGAATTGTTAGCAGAATTTCTCAATATCTCAATTTGCAAAGCATACTCAATGTCAAATAAACAGGAGATGTTGGATAATTCCAACATCTCTCTTCAAGCACGTCCCATCACCCACCTACCTTAGTGCATGCTGTCGGCCTGTGGTCTGCTCTATTTGGAGGAATTATAAATATCTCAAGAAAACTTTGGCTTTTTGAGGTCTCTGCTGAAAGATCACCTCTTCATCAGTAGTATATCACAGAGCACTCAATTTATCAGACCTCATCTAAGGTGACCCTGCTGGGACTTGAACCTATGGCTCCAGGGAGTCTAGGTACTCCACCATTGATGTTTGGCTGCCTCCAGCCAAAAAAGATTAGTGTCATCAAAAATAGATTAGTGAGTCATTAAAAAAATTAAACTAAGTTCTTTGTTCTAAAATATTTGTCAAAGTAAGCAAATAAATTAGCCTTCATTTTAGATTAATTGCCTTGTAAATTAGGATTTGGGGTAAATGTTTTCTTAAGAGGGTTTTTAAAAAATTATTTTGGGATTCGTAAGTCATGATTGGTTATATCCTAACATTTTTGAGATCTTCATTTTAAACTTTCTATTAGTGAAGAATAAACCAACTTGTGTTTATAAGTGACAATATGTAGACACAAATACACTTTGATATTTGAAGATTTCTACGGAGAGCTTGGGGAATTTGGGAATCAACATCATTTGCAGTGATTCTCCCTCTGGACCCTGGGGTTAAATTCCCCAGTGAGGAGTGTAGACAGATTTCTTCCCATCTTTTTTTTTCATGGATTCACCATTCAAACAAAGCATATGCTGGATTGTAGCTTCTGCACCATATTTGGTGTCACAAAGTGGAAAAAGATTAGGTTCTAGATATAGAGGGATTTGGATCAGATCCTACTTCTAATTCTTACTACTTGTCTGACCATGAAAAAAATCCACTTAACTTCCCTGGCCTCAGTTTCCTATCTTATAAAATAATGGAGGTTGGGCTGGATAGACTGAGGACCCTATTACCTTATGCTCTATTGTCCTATGACTTTCCTTTTAAAAAGGGTAATATTGTTATAATTAAAAAAAATATTTTCCTCAGGTTTCCAGAGTCATTCTTAGTGACAAAGAATGATGAGTGGGATGGGGGGTGGGGAGAGAAAAATAAACAGAGAAGGGGATGGAGGGAAGGATGGAGAGAGAGACAGAGAGAAGCAGAAAGACAGAAAGAGACAGAGAGATAGAGAGATAAACAGAGAGAGAAGAAGAGGAAGGAGACAGACAGACAGAAAGAGAGAGATAGAAAGTGAGACACAGGGAGAGAGACACAGAGAAACAGAGAGGATAGAGACAGGAAGAGACAGAGAAGCAGAGAGACAGAGAGACAGAAAGAGAGAGAGAGGCAGAGAGAGAGAGAGAGAGAGAGAGAGAGAGAGAGAGAGAGAGAGAGAGAGAGAGAGAGAGAGAGAGATTCCTAATAAGGAATTGATGATCTTTTTAAGACTGATCCAGCCAGTGTTTAATTACCCTAAGTAGGAAGGAGTTCTTTCTTAGGTCTAACTCAATTAATAAAAGGCTGACATTTACATAACACTTTATTGACATGAACTCATTTGGTCTTTACAACTCCCCTGCAAGTTAGGTAGAACAGGCGTTTGAATTCTCATTTTATAGATTTGTTCTGGGTCACATAGCAACAGCAGAGCTTGACTTGAACTGAGATCTTCTGAGTCCAGAGTCAGTGATCTTTTATGTTCAATATATCCCAGCTCCTTCTCTGTTTCCGGTCTTGCTTTGTCTGTGCCGAGATGGAGAACAACTGGGTACTGTCCTCTTCATAATAACCCTTTCTATGGTTGAAGACCTCTTATTAAGTAACCCCTCAGTCTTCTTCCTTGCTAAGCAAAAGGACCTCAACTCCTTCAACTTTAATTCTAGGGTAGATTTGCCTTCTATTTAATCATTGCTTCTTTCTGAGTCCATTCTAATTAAGCCACATCCTTTTTCAAATGTAGAGACAAAAACTGGATGCAGTTGCTTAATGAGAACCAGACCAATGTTGAATATAGGTGCCCCTCAATAGAGGAAATAAATGCATTTCTAGGTGTAGGGGAAAATCTATGCTATACTGTAACCCGGCAGGTTCATAATCCTACTCACCCTTTGCTCCTGAAAATCTCCAGCAAGGCTCAACATGGTAATATTCCTTTTAACCAAAGATGGAGTTGTTTGGAAGAGGTAGGGCTCATTTTCTCATGCTATTTCTTTTTGAGATTCTACCTCCAGGGCATCTATTAAAGCTAATGAAAAAATCATAGCAGGCATATAAGATACTTGGGAATCTAGAAGAATTAGGGGAGTGAATTCAAATCCTGCTTTTGACATTTTGTTTCCCCATGCCCAAGTTTTCTTAGCTAGAAACCCGCAAGTTAGAGTACCCACCTCACAGGGTAGTTGTGGAAAATAAAACCAGGATTGAAAGTGTTTTGTAAACCTTTGGGGTTGTCATTCAGTCATTTCAGTTATTTCCGACTTTTCATGACCCCTTTTGGAGCTTTCTTGGCAGAGATACTGGAGTAATTTGTAATATAAATGTTATATAATTAAAACTACCTTGAAGAAGATAATAATAATGTAGAGATGATTGTTTTTCACTTGAAATTGTATTAGAATTAATCAAACATAAATTTAATAATTCACAACTTCAAGTTACTTTAAAAAAGAGAGAAGGAATGTAAAGCATCACTCTAACCCGGATCCTATCATTCCGTATAGCCCAGTGCTAAGTCAGCTTAAAGAGTAGCTGTTAGTTTGCAATGGTTGCCAAATTGGAGAAAGGATTCACAAACTAAAGACAAGATGCTTTACTATGTTTAACAGTGAAGGAGACAGAAAAAGAACCTATCTTTCCTGAATGGTTCCTTTTTAAAACAATTATATACAGAAATGCAATATTTGGCCAATATTTGGAAACAGGTTCCATTAGACCATTCCAAATGACTAGGCTTGTTGGCTAGAGATAAGCAGGATAAATAAAGGCTGATTCAAATGGGGATTACCTTTGCTCTCTGGCTCCTGCCTACATTTTTGCTCTTATTACACCTCACTCCCCTATACACAGGCTATCTTTCAGCCAAACTGGCCTACCTACTCTTTCCCTGAACTCAGTATTCCATCTCCTGCCTCTAAGCTTTGAGCAGGCCATCCCCCTTGTATGGAATAGTCTCCAAAATCATGTCACTCCTCCGCTCAGCTAAATGCTTCCTTCAGGTCTTGGCTCAAGTCTCCTATTCTGCAGGAGGCTTTTCTCCATCCTCCTTAAATTTAGTACCTTTCCTCTGAGATTTCTCTCCATCCCTCCATTTATCCTGCATATATCATGTTTGACACAGTTGTTTGCATGTTGTCTCCCTGATTCAACTGTGGGTTCCTTGAGAGCAGAGACATTTTGCCTTTTTTTTTTTTATAATCTCAGTTCTTAGGATAGTGCCTGGCACATAGTAGGTTCTTGATCAATTCTAGTTATCTGACAACAAAAATCTCCAGGGGCTTCCTATTGTTTGTGGGGTATAATAAAAACTCCTCCATTTCCCACTTAGTACCTTTGTCCATTTGTTTCCTACCTTCTTTTCTGTACCTCTTTCATAATATTTCCATTTGGTTCCTCTGCATTCTACTCAAATTGATATCCTTGCTCTTTTCCAAAATCAACATCCTTCCACCATTTATATGCCTCCTCATGTGCCTAGAACCCTTTTAGCTTCTGCCTCTTCAGGATTCCTTAGTTTCTTTAGTCTCTGTTTTTGAAGAATCTTTTCGAGTAAATCATTCTAAAATTTCCCAGATTCAAGATCTTAACTTGAGATCTGTGAACTTAAACCAAAAACCAAAATCTAATTTTTAAAACATATTTTTTGGTAAATCACTCCATTTATTTTATATTAATTTAAAAATATTGATCTGCAAAGGGGTCCCTCTGCTTCACCCGTCTGTCCAGGGGAATTAGGAATCAAGAAATGTTAAATTTTTCTGGATTGTTTGGTATATTCTTTCCCCCTTCAAGTTATTGTCTGTTGTTAGCTATGTTGCATTCTGGTTTCATCTCCCTTCTCCCTCCAATAGAATGTTAACTTTTGATTATCAGATACTTTGTAGGCAAAGACACTTTATGGCATAGTGAACAGAGAACTGTTTTTGGAGTCAGGAAGATCTGCATTTGAATTTGACCCCAGATACTTACTATCCACATGACCCTAGGCAAGTCACGTAACTTATTTCTTCTTCAATTTCTTCATCTGTAAAATGGAGATAATATTAATAGCATGCATCTCTCTGGGTTGCTGTGAGGATCAAAGGCTATAATGTTTGTATTTGCATGGACAAATTTGGTTGAAGATCTTGCCTAGCATCTCACTCTTGAGGGTTCTATGCAACTGAACAGGACCAAAGGATGTCAATGTTATAGAAGGAATTGATTTCTTTATATGGGCCATAACATAAAAAATGCCTATAAATGAATGTAGCATAAATAAATATAAATGTGAAATAAATACAAAGTAATTTGTATAGAAACATATACTTGGAATTTTTCCTACACATGAGTCATACTAATGTATCAGCATCTCATATTTAAGTCTGAACTGTGATCATACCTTAAATATTTGGAATATTCTCAAGGAAACATAATCACAGAATCACAAAAATTTCCAGAGGCCATCTGGTCCAACCCTCACACTTGAAAAATTATATTATGCCAGCCAATAAATGGTCACCCAGAATTTGCATGAATACCAGCATTGAGGGGGAATGCATTAGATTCCTTTCTACTTTTAGGGCTCTCTCATTGACAGGAAGGATATTTTTTCCTGACATCAGGAACTTTCTCTTTTTGCAATTTTTGCCTTATTCTCAGTTTTAGTTATGGGATCAGGCAGAACAAATCAAAACTCTTGTCAATCTTCCAACTATGTGGAGTTAACCTTCATGTCTTTTTGAGTCTTCTCTTCTCCAGTTTAAACGTTATCAGTTCCTTTAATCTGTTCTCCTAATTCAAGGCTTGTCATTTTCCTAATTGCCCTCCTTCACACACTATATAACTTATCAAAGCCTTCCTAAGACAGAGTGCCCAGATCTGAGCAGCACCCAGTAGATGAGGCCCAACCAGGACAGAGCATGGGAGGACCATGGTTCCTTACTCCTGCAAGTTTCATAGCTCAAGGTGCCATTGGCTTCCATATCACCCTCCTAACTCACTATAAGTTTTTAGTCTATTGGACTCTTGCCCCTGAGTACCCAGCATTGTTTCTTCCTGTATCCTAGTCCCATCTTCTAAGAACTGAGCAACTTTCTTCCTGATGGAAAATTTGGCGAGACTGCATGGCTGCTTGCTTCTTCCCTACATTGCTTCTAAATAAAGCCAATGGTGGTGGAGGTGGTGACGGTGAGTCATAAACACTCTGTCATTGTAACATGTCAAATGTGTCCAAAAGAAACATATTTTTATATTGCAGATTATTTTATTATTAGTTTAAAAAGGTACATTGAGCTCCCAGCAAAGCCATGAGGAGGAATTATGCACTTAAGCGTTGCTAGCTCTGATGTGCAATGCCTCACAGACATCTAACATGCTGAGGCAAACAAAAGAATTCCCAGGACTCCTCCAGTGCAGGACTTATTTCATACTGGATCAATTATGCAAATTAAGGTGGGAAGATAGCTCCTTGTTTTAGTAAAGCCTGATTGCTCCAGTGCTCACAATCTCACCTCAGTATTACTGGAAGGGATACATCTAGGCAGTTTTGTGAGTCACCTGCTTATGGATGGAAAGGTTGCTCTTTACAGTGGGGAAAAGGAAGGGAAGCTGGCATTTTCCCATTATTATTCATGTTCATTTCACATAACCAAATGTTTTCCTTTAATGAACCAAAGGAATATGCTTATGTGTTTGTTTGGTTTTGTTTTTACGAATACATAAACTGTAGGGTGTAAGGATGGGTTTTTTAATTGCCCTACCACATCCTAATTCTGATTATTTATCTGATTGAAAAAAATAAATTATCTCAATCAATCAAAAAGAATTTCAACTGTGTGAAAAGTCTCTGAGAGCCATTGGAAAAAGTGAAATGATACCAAGTAAGAGGTTTGTTCTAATGGGATTTCATTGTCCCATCTGAAATTTGGATCAGGCAACCAATTTAGTTGTAATGGGAGAGACCTACAGAAATTGGAATGTGTGGCTTTGTAATATACCTTTGATGAGCAAAGGTAGAAGTGTCCCATGGCAGAAAAGAGAGATATTGAAGAGGATCATTGGTATTATGGGCATCATAGGAGACACTGGTTGGAGTAAATCCCTAAGAAAAAGTTGGCTTTCTTTCTAACTTCTCTTCCTGGTGTCTTTTAATAGACACCATAATCCAATCTAATTTTTCATTACCCAAATGCTTCTGATGAACTGAATTTTGCTCAACCACAGAGAGACCAGGAGTAACTAGAGCTGGACCTATATATAAAGTAATACACAGAGTCCAACCTCTGACTAAATGTTAGGAAATTTCATAACTGGGGGCTCAGAGCATTTCTGACTGAATTATTAAATTTTCATCTAAACTCTCTAAAGTTGAAGAAGAAAGAACCAAATATATATATTTGGTCATGGGAGCTAATATCCATAGCTTTAAGTGAGCAGATCATTTTAGTAGGGATAATGAGCATTAAGAATGAGTTTAAACATCTTAATGTATGTCAGTAAGTCAATAAAAATTTATGAAGTTCCTACTATGTGTAACACAATGGGTAGTTGTTTGCCTGTGAGGTAGGGAGAAAATGATAGATTCTAGATTTTCATCTTAAATAATTAAGGTAGAAAGATTTTTATGGTGAATATAATTTTAGAAGGAAGAAATTGGTTTAAGGAAGTATGGTACAATAGGAAAAAAAAAAACAGTAGCTCTGGCATCAGACAGCATAAATTCAGGGACAGCTCAAGAGCTAAAAGGTACCATCTAGTCTGTCCTTATTATGATATGAATGAAGAAATGGAGACTTAAGAAATTTTTGTGACTTACCCAGGGGCACAGAGTTACTAAATGTCTGACATGGGATAACCCTATATCAAGCAGCCCTATCTCCTTTTTCCTAGAATCTTCCTTTTTATAAGTAGTATATTTGTGAACATAAAAAAGCCAATATTCCTAAGCCTCAGTTTCCTCATCTATGTAATGAAGGGGTAAGGCTAGAAACCCTTTGAGGCTGTCTGAGGCTCATCTCATGGTGTAGTGGAAAGAACTCTAGATCATGAGTTGGAAGGACCAGTTTCAAATCTTGGCTTTGCCATTTGCTTATGCTACTTTGGGTAAGCCCTTTTTCTTCTTTAAATCTTAGTTTCTTCATCAGTAGATTTATTTCACAACATCAAAATCCCATTATCACTCCAAATCTATGATCTTGACTGTGTGAGTCTGGCAAAAATAGAATTAGTGATAGTCCTAATCACTGGAATACTGTGAGGATCACATTTGACAATGAATGCAACGAGCTTTGAAAGCTTTGAAATACACGTGGGATAGTAGAAAGGGAGCTAAATTTGGAAATGGATAACCTGAGTTCAGATCCCATTTTTGCCATTTGTTTGACCTTTGACAAGTCCCTTAACTTATCTAAATTCCAGTTTCCTGATTTGTGAAATGATAGCTTTCTGTATTTATAAAATGGGATGGATCCTGAATCTAGGAAATATTTTCTAACTCAATCAATAATTCTATCATTTTCTGAAATGTGAGCTACTGAACAAGTGCTTTTTAAAAAAAGAATTAGATATGAAGAAATTTGTAAAGTACTCTGGTTATTATTACAAAATGGATTACTTCAGGGGCATTCAGGAAAGGGGAAATTCAATATTTGTTGAACAGAATTGAATGTGTTGATTTAAAAAAAAACACTTTTCCACCAGTGGTTTGGTATTATATAACCTTAATTCAAAAATTTTAAATGTCCTGACCAAGAATTGCCCCTTAGGCTGATTGATGCCCATATGGAGATGCTCCCACAGTACTGTTCCATTTCACTTTGGTGACAGCCAAGAGCTCAGAGAAATGGCACCACCTTTGCATACCAGTGCACTGGGGTTCTGACCTCAATTTTCAATTTTTATACCCATGCCCAGAATTGAAAAGCCAAAGATAAAAATCTAAATGAGTTGTATTTTTATTTTAAGGCACATAAATCTTTCTAAGTCTATCAATTAAATTTAGGTAATTTTAATTACAACTTCTAACCTGTGCAATTATTACAAGCCTAGATGTTTCGCCTATGTCAACACATGCCAATGAGGGGTCTAAAGGAAGAATGGCTTATGTGTGCGGGTGTGTTTGTGTGTGAGTGTGTGTGTGTGTGTGTGTGTGTGTGAGAGAGAGAGAGAGAGACAGAGACAGAGACAGAGACAGAGACAGACAGAGACAGAGACAGAGAGACAGAGAGACAGACACAGACAGAGACAAAGAAAGAAAGAGAGAGAGAAAGAGAGGGAGGAGTTTTGGAGGGAGGGAGAGACAGGGGCAGATGCATAGAGACAGACACACAAAGACAGAGACACACACAGACACAGAGACAGAAATGGAGTAAAGGAGAGGTGAGAGAGAGACAGAAGAAAAGACAGGCAGACTGAAGCAAAGAGAGGTGGGGGAGTGGGGTGAAAGGGAGAAAAAGGAGAGAAAGTAGAGAAAGAGAGAGACAGGTGAGGAGAAGAGAATGAGACATTTGTGTTTTCATTCCAGGTTTATTCAGTACCTTCAAAAGTATCTGCAAAAAGGCATCCCAGCTTCTTTTTGCCTCAGTTTCCTTATCAAAGAGGAAAGAAACCTGAAACATATTACTGCCTGTTAGGGACATAGGAATTAATTTAGGTTTACAAGCTTTTCAGAAGGTGAAAAGTGCTTTAGGTAAGTGCTCACTATTGCCTTCAAAACGACCCTATATTTTATCAAATATAATGGAGTCAATTATTAAGACAATGTAGACTAAAATTTGTCTACAGCTGAATAAAGTGAAAGGAGTTCAAATACAAACCTTTTAGATGTGTGTGTTTTATAGTGCTCCTAAAACACATGCCATCTATAATCACAATAGTCGAATTTTCCTGAAAGTTCCTGCAAAACGTGAAAGTCACTTATGCAAGAAGAATTTGTATTGCATTTGTGAAAGCCAAATTACAATAGCTGACAAAACATGAAAGTTTCATCGCAGTGGATTAGAATGCTCACAAGGAACTCAGAGGAATTTATCGTTATTCAACATTTCCGCTAACATTCTCTTAAAGTCTCTTTGGGGAGTAGATTTGCCTCTGCACTCTGTAGGAAACCCACACACATAAAAAGGTTAGATTAGAGACACGTAGTAAATAATATAACAAACAGTTTCTGTCATGTTAGACTGCACTCAGCTTAGAGCAGTCAGCCAAGCAAATATGAACTCTTCATGGCCCTGTGTGGCCAGCCATTTGGTCACCAGCACCTTAGGAGTGCTCCCTTGTGGATCCCATAATTCTTTCTTTGCTGAAGCACCCCCTTTAGGCACACTAAAGAGATGATTATTTTAAGATGCTACCTTTTCCCTCACCAAATATAAAACCGTTTGTAAGTTTCCTCGATCCTTTCTAGGGAAGAGTTGGATTTTGAAAAATAAGAGCCACTGAAAAAGAAGAGACTAAAAAAATTGGGGCCGGGGATTATGTGAATCTTATTTGCTGGCAAAATGGTTCATATTAGTAAAGGCCATCAAGTATGATGACAAGAAAGTTAGGGTAGGAACTACTTAAAGAGGGAATATTGTAATAACCATATGTTGGAGTCCACATATTTTAGGAGATAAAATATTGGGGAGATCTGACATCTGACCCTCCAAATCAATAATTCAGCAAAATTAGAACAGACACTTCCTAGCTGTGTGATCCTAGGCAAGTCATTTGACCCCCATTGCCTAACCCTTACCAATGCATAGTATTGATTCAAAGTTGGAAGGTAAGGGTTTAAAAAAAAAAAGAAATGAATCAATTTCAGCTGTCTTTACACTTGAGGACCTGCTCAAACAAAGCAAAAACCCTAACAGAAGAGAAGGATAATCCTTTGTCTATAATTTATTCATTCAATATTCCCTTCCCAATCATACCCAGTAGCTTTTGGGAAGTAGAACTATACAAACCAACCAATGGGTTTAAAATGGAATTCAATATTCTTACTCTCCATACCTTCCCCATCCCACATCTACCTCACCTCCCCAGTTCTGTGGAGATCCAAACTGCAGAAATTTGGTCAGATTGCAAAAGAAGTAAGGCATTGTTCTGTTCTACAACAAAGCTAAGTCAGAAAAAGGAGAGAGAGATGTAAAGGAGGAAGATAAAGGATAGAAGTGTGGGACATTTTGGCACTCCATTAAGTCTGAGGTTAAGAAATCAGCATTCAGCTGGGACCAATTCTGAACCCTCAGAAGTCACTCATGGCAGACTGAGGGTAACTATAAATTGCCCATCATGAAAGGAGGTAGAGAGGTTTCCAGAAAAAAAAAAAAACAACTGGAAAATCATCATCAAAGGGAAGGGAGTCAGAAAGTGAAAAATAGGAGATAATAAGGGGAGGGGGGCAAATTAGCAAAGCTCTCTGGAGGAAGAAAACTAAAGTAAAGACATTTATCATAAGAAGACAAACCAAGAAGGAAGATTTTAATAATGAAATGGAGTATGACTTCTAGATCAGATAAAGGCCTCCAGAATATTTTAATAAATATCAAAAGACAAAAGGAAATGAATCAATGCCTGATGATGAGGCAAAGAATTCCCAAGAGAGTGTAAAATTACAATATGATGCTCTTGAATGGTTTAAAAGAGAAATAAGAATTATGAAAAAAGATTTTTTGGGCTGAATAGCAGAAAGAAATAATTAGTAGAATAGAAAAATTGATTCAGTTTTTCATCCAAAGCAAAAAAGGAAAACAACAAAAAATAACAAATAACAAATATTATTAACAAATAAGCAAATGCATAGGAATGAAAGAAAATCTGGAATAAGAAAAGCAAGTTGCATGACATCTAAAGAAAACATGATCTCCATACAGACAAAACATTTATTTTATCTATCAATATATGTTGAATATAGCATTCATAGATATACCTGGAGAATTTCAGGGTTCCAAAAGGAATATGATAAATAAGAAAAAATCTTGAATAAAAGAAATAATACAAGAAAATTAACTAGAATTTCTGAACACAGAAAATAGAGTGACAATTGAAAGAGATACAAGAAGAGAAATTAAAGGATGTACATCTCAGAAAGTTGTTCATAACTTAATAGTAGTCTCTCTGTGACTGAGAATGACTATTGTCTTTGTGCAGTTTCATCTACGGTGTACCCTCATGTGGCTTTGGAGTCCAAAGGCTGAGGCGCACAGTTTGTGGCACATGGGGCCTGGGACGCCAGTTGTGACGGGAGGTGCGGCTGTGGCCTGGTGTCGGCGTTCACGCGCAGCGGCAAGACGTCGACGTCGTTCATCTTCAAAGGTGGCGGCGGCATGGTGAATGTGGGTTCACCAGCTGCTTCTGACAGAGGCAGCGAGTTCTAGTTGCTTTGGTGTCATGCCAGCCCACTTCAAGTTGGACTTTAGCTGATCCTTGAATCTTCTCTTTGGTCAGCCTTGTTTCCTGAGTCCAGCTGACAGTTCACCATAGAATGCCTGTCTTGGTGTTCGCTGTGGGTCCATGTGGATGACGTGTCCAGACCATCGTAGCTGGGTTTTGAGGACCAGGACTTCGATGCTGGTGGAGTTGGTTCTGTCGAGGACTTCCTGGTTGGTGATTCGGTCCTGCCATCGGATCCTCATGATTGACCGGAGGGAGCGTTGGTGGAATTGCTCCAACTGTTTCATGTGCTTCCGGTACAGTGTCCATGTCTCACAGCCATACAGGAGCGAGCTGAGGACCACTGCGTTGTACACTTTGAGCTTCGTCACAGTGCTTACACCGCTGTGTTGGAGGACTTTGCAGCGCAGCCGCCCGAGTGCCAAAGTTGTTCATAACTAGAAATTAAGCATCATGGTGCAATAAAAATGAGGAAGTTCAATGAGGCATAAGTTCTTGAAGAGCTGATGATACTTGAAATTAGTACACTAAAAGCATAATACAAGAAGGTGTTCTGGGCCACAGAGTTTGGCTCCAGAGGATAACACTACAATCATGATGGAAGTTTGGGATTTGACTTGGATATAGAAGAGGTGAGGGATGTTGGTCCTTGTCAGCCCTCTGGGAGCTTAGTTGTTGTTTGTGGTTATCTTATATCCTAGTTTTGGTTCTACTAAGCCTTGTCCTGTACTAGGCAATTCCTATAACAGAGAAATGAGACAGACAGACAGACAAACAGATAGACAGAGACAGAGACAGAGAAATATCCAAGGTTAAAAAAAAAGTCACCAAAAAGCCAGTGACGTTATGATGTAGAAACTGGGACCAGCCTCACTACCAACATAGAATAAATTAAAGTTAGGCTGTATATGGCTTGTATATCCACATGGGTTCTAAAATGCACCTGAGAAACCATATAGTCCAAATGTGCTCATTTTATAGATAAGGAAACTGAGTACCCTGGAGGTTAAGTGACTCTCAGGGTTATAGCATAATAGATTTAAAGTTAGAAGGGATCTCACAGTCATATATAGTCCAATTCTCATGTTTTATAGGTGAGGCAACTGAGCCTGATATAAGCTAAGTAACTCGTGTAAGTTCATTCAGATGTAGTGGAGTTATGAACCCCTGCCAGTATTCTTTCTATTACCCTAGGTCACGCAGATAAAGGTAGGATTTGAACCCAGGTTCTCTGACTCCAGATTGAGTATAGTAGCTTATGCTGTACTTGCTAGTTATAGTAGTAGATAAAATATTGGAAGTAAAATGAGGAAATCCTGAATAGTCGCTGAATAGTTGTGTTACCTACCCTGGTCAAATCTTTTATCTCCCTAAAATTCAGTTTCCTCATTTATGCAATGGGGATAATAATGACCAACTTATATAACTGTTTCAATCAAATGAGATAATACATGTCAAATGTTTCACAAATCTTAAAATGCTGTATAAATACTAGCCATCTTCATTATTATCATCATCACATTTTCCTCCTGTAGATGATTGCATTTCCGATACATTGGGAATGCTCCCAAAATATAAATGCTGTGTCTTCTGAGTAACAACTTAAATCCATAGTAAGAACTTCATTCCTTTAGTTTAAGGCTTTGTTGGACTATAAGATCAGATTTATTTGTCATTCATAGCTACTGTGTGTTAGCTGTAAGGGAAATGTGTATAAGATTATAGGGTGCCTCATTCAGAATGACATGAATTGTGATCAATAGAAGGAAAGGGCATGAAATCCAGAGTCTAGATATTTAAGAAAGTTTACAAGCTCCTTAATTTGCTTTAGGATTATCCTGATTGGAACTCAAGAGAATGGTAGGTTCAAAAGCTAACAAATATATTCTTTGTCTGGTATACTGTTGGTGTCTAATAAGTGCTCTTTTATTTGACTTGACTCTTTTAAATATAGTCTACAGTAAATTAGCTTATTTTAGGTCATTTGGGCGACTTCATACTGGTTAGATGTGAATTATAGTGTGCATAAAGAAAGTTAGGCTATCTGTGAGCTTCAGCTCTGATCTAGTTTTGGACAGATCAATAGTGGGGGAAAGATTTATTTATTTTTCTAGCGACGCAAGGCAGTTTCAATACAATGTAGTTGCTGAAAAAGTAGTTATAGTTTATCCAAAGGGCAATGGAGAAACACAAGGTGGGGGAAGGAGGCTGCACTGTTGATGAAAAATTGCCCAGAAAAAGTAGTTCTAAGGAGATTATCAGAGGGAGATGCATGACTGAAAAAGGGATATAGGCTTTTCCTATACCAGGAGTGGTGAATGATGACTGATCTACAGATTACATGCTTCATTGGCATCCACACAATGTCCCTCTAAAGACCTAAAGGAAGAACTAAGGAATGCTGGGTGAACCACCTGGAGAGAATTTATTGGATGACATGTACAACAATCTGAGAAGATAAATTGAAGTTGAAGGGTTGCTCTCTTCATCAATGGGAGACGTAACCACCTTGAGTTCAAAGATCCCATCATAGTGTCAGATTCAATTTGATTCCTCACATTGTCATTAAGCACCCATTTTTTACTTAATGCTATTCTACATGGTAAAAGTACAAAAATGAATATAAAATATCCTATTCTAAATAAGCTGAAATGTATTCAAATACTCTAATATATAGCTATCCACATCTAGAGAAAGAAACATGGAAGTAGAAATCCAGAAGAAAATATATGATTCATCATTTGTTTATATGCGTATATGATTTGGGGTTTTGGTTTTAAAAGATTACTCTATTACAAAAATGAAAAGCACAGAAATGGGATTTGAGTGATAATGTATGTATAACCCAGATAAATTGCTTGTCAGCTCTGGGAGAGGGCAGGGAAAAGGGGAGGGAGACAACAAGAATCATGTAACCATGGAAAAATAAAATAATAAAATAATAAAAATAAATGCTAAAATATAGGAATGCAGAGGAATGCATTTTAGACATTTTTTTCAGTCTCTGTACTAAAGACCTGTAAGCACATATAATGTATATATTGCATAAAATATATATAAATACACACATATATAATACCTCAAAGAGGTTGCATAATATAGACAATAGACATCTGACCTTGGAAACAGGAAGAACTGGCTTCAATTCCTGCCTCTGACACGTACACTTATGTGACCCTGGGCAATTGACTTAACTTTTGAAAAAGGAGGAATTTTCACATTAGGGTGTTCCTTAAACTGATGAAATCATAGGTCCAAACAAACCACATTTCATTTATCTCTTTTCTTTGTTTAGTCAAACATTCTACATTTAAGAATCTTCCAGATAATTAAAGCTTTTCTTTTTAAGTGACATTTTAAACCATTTGAACATTTTTTTTGGTGGAAATCTTTCTAAAATGTCAGTATTCTATGCTTCCCTGATTTCTTGGAGAGCAGACTGAATATAATTTGACATTTCCCCCTAATAAGTTAGGGTCCTAATTATGACCATTATTCAATGCCTAGTAGAGAAAACCAATAGGATGTTCATTTGTGGAAGGCAGGGACTATTTGTTTCCTATTATTTCCATTGTCTAGCGATGGACATTGTATATGGTAAATATTGGAGTGTTTGTTGACTTGAATGTAATAGATTAAGGACTGAATAAGGAAATAGCAACACCAAGTGTAGATGATAAATGGAGATATAGTTCAAAAGTTTGAGGGCACTACAATAGAGGCAAAGGAGGACTTGAAGATATTTTTAAATCTTTGAGGGCAAAAGATAGGATTTTAGATGAGGAGGAAATAACGGAGAGAGGAAAATCTTGGATAATCAAGAAAAGGGAATGGGACTAAGAGCAAATTTAGAGAAGTTAGTTTTAGAAATCAAATCTGAATCTCTGAGGTCCTACCCAAAGCATCATTCCATAACTAGTGGGCTAGTTGTTTTCCACCTGAATATCTTTAGTGTTGACTAACTCACTACCTGATAAGAACTTGTTATAACTGAAGATGCATCTCAGAATGAGGAAGTTAATCCTTATGCTTACTCAAAATCAATTTCTTTGGAACTTCTATCCATTAACAGTACTTTTGCCCTTCAGGGTCACATAGAGAAGGCTTACTTTCACATTAGCTTTTAAAACTTTTTGGAGATCACTCTCATGACTTCTGCCCAGTTTATAGTATCATAGAATTTCAACAATAGGTGGGACCAGAGGCTGTTAATCCAACCCAACCATGGACATGAAACTCTTCTTCAATCTATTCTTTTGTGCCATTGTCCAGCTTTTATTTGAAGACCTCTAGTGAGGGGGAACCCACAACCTACCCATGCCGTGCAGCAGGGCACATTAGCATAACTCTGATCTTTGCAGATTTTCAAGCATAATTTTGATCCTTTGTATCTTCCATTTGTTACTCTTGGTTATGCTTTCTAGGTCTAAGTAAAACCTCTGTAACCTCTGCCAATCCTTTAAATACTTGAAGACAGCTATGATTTCCTCCACCAAATTTTCTCTTTTCCAAGTAAAAACATCTATAGTTCCTTAAAATGATACTCCTGTGGCAAGATCTTGAATAATTTGAACATCCCGGTGGTAATCTTCTGGATGCTCCCCAGCTCACTGATGTTATTTCCTACCACACTGAATTTTGTGGCCACTATAAAATATCCACACAAGTTCTTGATGGGATTGTGAATTGAGGGCTGGAAGTGAACATAAGGATGCTATATTTGAAACTACTCATTTTAGAAAGAAGCTTGAGGTCTAGGGAGGTTATTTGACTTACAAAAGGAGTGAGTGCCAAGGACAGGAATTGATAATAAGTCTTCTAAGACCAAATCCAAGTCATCTTCCAGGGTAACAAACAACTACATGAGGAAGTTGAGGTTGACAGAAGTCTCATGTCAGTACAGATATAATACCATGTCATTTAAAATTTGAGGCAAATCTATGGACCCAAGAGAAGAGTTGACACACCAGGGAGTATTGCATTCAACAGATCTTCTCTTAATGGGCCAAAGCCATAGAAATAAAAGTTCTGAAATGAATGCTGTTTGTTTCAAGTACCATTAGGACTCTTTTTTTTTAGCTTCTCCAAAAGTGATCTTTTATCTACTTATTGCTTTAGCTTTTCTATCCTTTCTCTTACATTCCTTTTCTCCCTCCCTTCATTCTTTCTTCTCTCCTCTCCTCTCTCATTTTCTCCCTCTTCTCTCCTCTATTCCCTCTCTCTTTGTCTCCCTCCTCTGTCTATCTCTGACTCTCTGTTTCTGTTTCTCTTTCTTTCTTCACTAATATTCTTAGAAAAATAGGATGAATATAAAGTTAAAGCATACATCCTTTCCGTAACAGACTGAAAGCAATGAAAATGACATGTATTGTCAGTTATAATCATCATATTTGTTGACTTTGTTTTACTTTAAAAGAAAAACTTTTTTTCCCTTTCTGTCTTAATAAGAATTCTAAGAAAGAGGGGCAAGAACTAGGAAAATGGATTAAGTGACTTGCCCAGGTCATTAAGCTGGGAAATGTGAGGCCAGATTTGAATTTAGGTTTTCCTAACTCCAGTCTAGCTCTATCCACTATGCCACATAACTGCTACTTGCTTAATTCTTTTTTCTTTGCATAAATATAATTTATTTCCAGATATCTCAGCCCTTCCCTCCACTCCCCACACCATACCAGGCATTATCTGGCACATTATGATTCTTACTGCCCTAATTCAAGTAACAAAAAAAGGCAATCATGCACTTCTCTTAACATTTCTTTGACTTAAAGCTTCTGATTAGAATATCTTTATTAATAATGCTATTTATTACATTTCTGGATTTCAAGACACAGAAAAACAGTCACTGAGTTAATGGTAGAATATTTGCTCACACACACAAAAGCATACAAAGAGATGTGAGCATCTTCTTATGCCTCACCATCACCCCTGGTTCCCAACCTTGTCTATAAAAATTAAGTCACAAATCTCACTATAGTCAAGGAAGTTTTATCCATAAAGACTGCTTGTCTTGAGTGTGGTGAGGGTGAGGAAAGTGGAGCTTAACAATACAACGGAAGGCATCCAGACCTCAGATGAATTAAATATACAAGATTAACAGCAAATCAGATGGAGATGAGTACAAAGGTTAATAGAAACCTTTGATGTCTCAGGTTGAACTGATGGATCCATCAGTCATTCTAACTTTTGCTGCCTACATATTCTGCCCCCTGTTTTTGGAGGAAGGATTGGGATTAACTAGCCTGCATCAGAATGAGATTTGCTTTTTGCTTCAAGGATTATAGCCTGAGTTTCAGTCTTGAATTTTTGAGTCCTGCTAACTTTTTAAGTAAAAAATACTTCAAAGTAGACTTACCCAGTGACTCCTGTGCTGAAGATTTTTCCATACAAAGGGATATTAAGACTTGCAGTCATATCACAAGGGATAGGCAGGGATATTTCATTCAGCTTCAAGATTGCACCCCATAGCTTTAGATACTGTTCAAATTTTTTTAATTGTCTTTCCTGAAAGCCAAAAACTGCAACAATATTTATTTTCTATATGTTCTTTGTTCCTCTAGTGAAATTAGATTCCTGGTAATTCTACAGGCACAACCATGGTCCCCACTAGGCAATGATGTGTTTTGTCTTTTGCAATGGGCTGCTAATTATTACTCTTGCAAGGAAAGGTTCAGAAATAGATTTAGGCTCCTAGGCTTGGGAAAAAAGAGAAATGCATTATGAAAATTATGTATTTGCCCTCTGGGGACCTCACCCCCTTTATGAAAACCCTTGCCAATCAATCTACAGAATAGGATTTGATTCAATTCTGGGACAAACATTGGCCTGCAGCTGAAGTTCAAGGTAAGATGCTTCATGTTTCCATGCCAAAAAGGGAGGTGGAAGAAAACGGGGAGTTAAACCAAGGGGGCAAATAAAGAAATGTGTACATATATATTTATGCATTCTGTACCTCAGCTCTAATTGCTCAGAAGATTATTTATTTTTCTACTTTCCTTTCTTTAAAAAAAATACCTTCCAGCTTCTTAACATGTTTTTCAAAGTATAAGCTAGAAGGCATAATAAAAAGCAAGCAGGGATATGCTTTTTGAATAGACTGAAATAATTAATGTAAGAATGCTTCCGTTTGGGCATTTTTTATGAACTGAAATACATTATTTTTGCTTTTAAAATGGAGGTAATTTGTTACACAAAAGTGGTGTTTTCTTTAATCTGAAAATAATACTAATTATAACACTATTTGGGAATGGAATTTTAGAAGACTAAAATTCCTTTTGTAGTTAAAAATGATTTAGCTGCCATAGCCCAACCAGCTAGGCTACTCAGATATTAACATCTCTCTGGGTATCACCTCCTGGTCTGATGTAGCCACTAGACTTTCCAAATTTTCTGGTAGCAAAAGTCCTACATTTCCAATTGCCATGCCACTGATTAGATCTTTTCTACCACCCTTTTCAACAAGTGTGATATTTGTTGGGTAGTGAGCAAAGGAGTTGGCCTAGCATGGAGGGAGCATTAGTTTGGAAGACCTGGGCTTACACCACAGCTCTATGGGGACTTGGGAAAGATAGCCTCAATTTCTTTCTTTGAAAAATCACAGTTGTGCTAACTCACTGGGTTCTTGCTCTGAAAACCTTAAATAGTAATCAAAATATAAGTTTTAAAATTATTTTAATTGTTGGTAATAATTTGGTTTCCATTTACTTCTGTTTATTTGTAGTTTGACGTCTGTAGAAGACCACTTTTAGCATGTGAATTTTTATTCCCATTTCACAGATGGTTGACATAAGCTTGGTGAGCCTTAGTAATTACATAACTAAATAGTATCTACTATTCTATACATTCTCTCATGTTCTTTTTTCTAGACTACACTTTCTCTCTTTCCTGACACTCACTTTCCTTGGCTTTGAAGATGCTAATAACTGTCTTGTTTTTTTATTTCTGTATCTCTGATGACTGGAAGACATTATTTCCTAACTGTAGCCTCTTAGAATACATTATTTCCTAACAGGTCAAGCATCACTTTCTGCAGAAAATATTTCCTGACCCCCCAGATTCCCTGGTAGAGCCTTCCCTCTTTAAGCTATGCCACATTCTGTATGCATTTCTGTTTTCCCTGTTAGAATGTATGCCCATTGAGCTCAGGGATTTTTCCATTTTTATCATTGTATTCTTGGTGTCTAATACATTGCCAGGCACTAATGTATGGTGATTGATTCTTCATTTTCCCTTTCACCAAGAGAAATTCCTGATGGACCATGATTGGATAGAGCTCAATTTTTCTCTGAATATGTCTCATTCTTTTTGCCAAGAACAATCTTCCTTATTACCCTCCCAATCACTCTCAATATACTAACCTGTGGGGTACAGCTAGGTGGCTTAGGAGTTTGAGAGCCAGGCCTAGAGATGGAAGGGACTAGGTTGAAATTTGGCCTCAGACACTTTCCTACTTGTGTGACCTTAGACAAGTCATTAAACCCCATTGCTTAGCCCTTACTGAGCTTTTGTCTTGGAACCAATTCCACAATGTTAATTCTTCTTCTTCTTCTTTTTTTTTTTGCATATCATCTTAGACCACTTATTACCCCAATCTTTACCTATGAATGATTCTTCTAATTAGTATAATAGCAAATAAAATTTTGGGGAGTTACAAATAACATTTTCCCATATATTAATACATACTGTTTGATTTATTGAAGCCCTTAAAGAAGAAAATTTAAATAAAATAACATTTCCCCCCTTTCTTCTCTCTTTCTTATTTACCTTTTCATGTTTCTCTTGATTTTTGTGTTTGGATATCAAAATTTCCACTTAGTTCTTGTCTTTTCTTTACAAATACTTGGGAATCTTCTATTTTGTTGAATGCCCATTTCCCCCTGGAAGTATATAGTCAGTTTTGATGGATAGGTGATCCTTGGTTGAAGACCCAATTCTCTTGCCTTTCTGAATATCATATTTCAAGTCTTGTGGTCCTTTAGTGTGGAAGCTGCCAGATCTTGTGTAATCCTGATTGGTGCTCCTTGATATCTGAATTGTCTCTTTTTGGCTTCTTGTAAATTTTTTTCCTTAGCTTGGAAGTTCTTAAATTTGGCAATTACATTTCTGAGGGTTGTTTTTTGAGGATTTAGTGTAGAGGATGTTCTATGAACTCTTTCAATGTCTATTTTGCCCCCTTGTTCAAGAACATATGGGCAATTTTCTTGGATAATTTCTTGTAGTATGATGGCAATGCTTCTGTTTATTTCTGGGTTTTCAGGTAGACCAGTGATTCTCAAAGGGTCTCTTCTTTGCTATGAGATAGTTCATGTTTTATTTTGCCAATTTTTGGATTTTGCTTTATTACTTCTTGCTGTTTTGCGAGATCATTGGTTTCTAATTGCTTAATTCTGGTCTTTAAAAAAAATCAACTTCTTTTTCCGCTATAATCTTTTGACTTTCCTTTTCGATTTGATCTGTCCTGCTTTTCATGGCTTCCAGCTCTTTAATGTTGGTTTCTAATTTATTTATCATTTCATTTGATTTCTGGGTTTCTTTCTCCAATTGGGAGTTCATGTCCTTTAAACTGTTATTTTCTTTTTGAACTATTTTCCACCTTTCTTGCCAATATTCTTCCATCTTTTTGATAAGCTCTAATTCAAATTCTTCAAGAGCTTGTGGCCAATTTCGTATTTTTTGAAGGTTTGGATGCATTTATTTGTTTATCCTTTTCTGCTATTTCCTCTGTAGTCCGGATTTTTTCTACATTAAAAAAATGATCCAGGGTTAAAACATTCTTCTTGTTCTTTTTGGTGTCGGGAAGTTGTTTTTCCTGGACATTGTTTGCCATCACTATGTTGTTTTTTCCTTCCCTTTCCAATTAGAAGTCTGAGTGAGGAGGGCAAGCTCTCTCTGTATTGTGCTAAGGAGAGAGGTTTTTGCTTGAGGTCACCTCTTGAGTCTCAGCAACTTCTATTGTTTGCTGCCCTTCTCTGTGCTATCTCCTTGCCCAAGGTCTGTGCTCTTCAACCTATTGGGGTCTCAAGTCTAGCTGCCCTCAAGGGTAGGTATTTGGTGGTCTTAGTCAGCTGCCAAGGGCCTAAAGGTGCCCCTTGCTCACTCAGTGATTCTAGTGCAAGCTGGCTCTGAGTCTAGTGCACTTGCTCCTTAAGTGGGGATGGGGAGGATAGATCAGCTTGCATTTTGGTGGAAGCTATTTCACCCCTTTATAGTGTGGAAATGCCCAAATACCACATAGCTTCAATGCTGTGCCCTACTGTGAAGTGCCTTCATTCATATGAATTTGGTGTTTTTGGCCTTTTGAGGTAGTCTTTATCATTAGGTGATGAGGAGAGGTAGATTCCTGCATCTAAACTGAAGTCATCTTTACCTGGAAGTTCACAATGTTAATTCGAAGACACAAAGTAAGAGTTTTTTAAATAAAATAATCCTACCAATTATTGATAGTCCATCTCAAATGCTACCTCCATCTGCCAAATTTCATGGCAAGTAGGCAGAAGATGACTTAATCTCTCTGGCTCTCATTTTTCTCATCTCTAAAGTGAGGTAGTTAGATTGGATACCCTTTGGAATCTTCTTTCTACTTCTGGATTTTATGGTCTTAGTCTTTCCCTCCTTTCTATTCCAAAGGACAAGTCTAGGGTCTGGACTTATGATTCCAGTATTGGGAACACCAAAGTGAGGAATGTATCTCTAAAAGCATATATTTTTATATTTTAGATTTTTATCTAGAGGCTAAATGACTTGTCTGGTTTCACATAGCCAAAATGGTTGAGAGATGGAACCTGAAGCCAGTCTTCTTAACTCTGACACCAGCTCACTCTCTATTGTACCATGGCTGCTTCTCACTCCCAGGGCAAAAATTCATATAAAAGTCTGATCTTGAAAATAGTGTTGAATTGAAAAAAAATCTTATAAGTTATGAATCAATCTAAAGGAATACCTGGGTTTTTTGAGCAGAAAGCAATCCAATCTGTCAATAAAGATTTACTAAGGACTTCCAAAGTGCCAGGCACTGAGCTAAATTCTACATATTCTAATAAAAGTACTTTCAGACTCAAGAGCATAAATCAGGATGGATGAAATGGCATATCTGACAAAACTCAAGTCACCTTGACCTAGGGCTTATTGGAACACAGTTTTAGAGTTGAGAGTCTATGAGGGCCAAATCCCTTTACTTTACCAATGAAAATCAGAGGTCATGATTTGCCTATGGAACATAGGTAGAAATGGTAGAATTTGAAAAGAGGATCTTTGACTCTAAATATAGTATTCTGAAACTATAGAGATCATCCTTGAGGACTCAGGCATAGCCATGAAATATAACATTATATACATCATATTTATGCTATATTACATATTATAGCATAACTATATATATATATATATATTACATAAAGAGACATCTACTATAGCTTCTTAGAATCTATCACTTCAACTTTGTTTTTTTCTTTTGGATTTGGATTTGGATTTCAAATTTTGGATATTCAATGTGTAATTCCCAATACTCGTTCAATCACAAGTCCGGCTTATCCTTGTCCTGTAGAAGAGAAAGGAGGGAAAGTTTAGGACCAAAAATCTAGAGGTAGAAAGAAGATTCCAGAGGTTATCAAATCTAGCCACTCACTTAACAGATAAGGAAACTGAGAACCAAGGTTATATAGCCAAGATGTGTAGGAATCTGGATTTGACACCAGGTCTTCCTGCCATATTTCTTCCTGTATTCAAGCCTGTTCTATATCTACAATTGTTCTTTCAGTTGTCTAAAGTTGAAGCATGTTATTTTCCTTCATAGAGTTTTAGAAACCTAGAAGTATACAATATTGATGGTCTGCGAAAGTCCGGTATGTGTTAGAGAGCTCCAAGCTTGCCCATAAATATGAGTCTAATTTTCCTTCAATTTTTATTTTTAAACACTACCCTAAGTCAATTAAGCTCTCTTTAATCCCTCAAACCTAATGGAAATAATTTTTTTTTTGGCTGGATCTCTAAATATAGCCAATGAATTCAGGCTGAAAAGTCTCTTTCCTGTAGTCTCCCTACCCTTAGGCAGATTTCTCCTTCCTTTTGCTTCCTGTGCCCAGAAACCACCATCTACTAACTTCTTCCCTAAAGACCTTACCTAGCTAATACAGGAGATGATGGCATGTCAGTTCTTTTCATCTTTCTCTTGTTGTGTTATCTTGTTTTTATCATGATTAATTTTTTCACTTTCCCTAGTCCTCTAGCTAAGGAAGTTCTAACTTACCAGCTTCCCTAGTCTCTTTTCCATTGGTAAAATTCTGGGCCATCACAAACAAGCATTTGTAATTGTCCATAGATACACAAAATACATGAGAGTTCTATCTTACAGAAAGAGCACAGATGTACATTAACTTAAAAATAATTCATTTAGCTATTATGTGCAAGACACTCACTAAGCTAGTGCTAGAAAAGCCAGTATTATCTGCCTACTTGTTTCTCTCCACAAAACACTTCATTTTCCAACTTTGTTAAGAGATCCCCACTATTCCCCTTTTCAATGACCTCCTTTTTCCACTCTTCCATATATATATATATATAGTTTCCATTAAAGTACAATTCAGGGGCCAGCTGGGTGGCTCAGTGGATTGAGAGGCAGACCAAGAGATGGGAAGTCCTAGGTTCAAATCTGGTCTCAGACACTTCCCAGCTGTGGGACCCTGGGTAAGTCACTGAACTCCCATTGCCTAGCCCTTACTATTCTTCTATCTTAGAACCAATACCGAAATTTTGATTCTAAGACAGAAGGTAAGCGTTTAAAAAAAGTACAATTCAGGTGTTATATCCTTTAAGATTATTTCCTGTTTCATTTGGGTCTAATAATAATTAAAATAATAAGCATTCTTATTATAGTAGCATAATAAAATTACTTTTGTCATTATTATAACTAGCAATTTTATATATATACAACATCAATCAACCCATCAATATTTATTAAGGGTCTACTATGTTCTAGGCACTGTGATAAATGTTGAAGCTTAAAAAAAAGGAAAAATATGGACCCTGCTATCAAAGTTTATAAAGCATTTTATGACTATTATCTTATTTGATTCTAACAGTAATTCTGTGTGGTTAAGGACTATTATTAATCTCTATTTAAGAGAAGAAGAGGACTTCCGGTTAAGATGGCGGCTTAGAGAAAGCTCAAGTTCAGATCTCCGGAAAAACCTTCCCGACCGATCTCAAACTATAAGCTCCTAAGGCGCCGAAATTCAAAACGATCAACAGCACAGACCCTGGGAACCCTCCTCCTGGACCTGGACCCGGTTCAAAAGGTACGGCTCCCCTCAAAAGCCAGAACCCGAGATCCCTCGGACCTCAGGGGTAGGAGCGCAGAGTCCAAGGCTCCCGGAAGCCGCAGCCCTGTCGGCTGGGCTCAGAGAGCAGAACCCTCAGGGCCTTCTACAGTCCCGGTGAAAGTTACTGCCTGGGGCTTCCGCTGCAGAGAGCTGGTCGAAACAACAGCAACCCTCAGGGCGGGCAAGACAGCCTCACGGGCTGGATCCTGCTATCCAAGTCTCAGTGAAAGTCCTTGCTCTCGGAGCTTGGGTTAGCTGCAGCCCATCCCCCCCGCAGGCCGAAGAAACAGCCTCAAGGCCAGCAATTCTGAAGGCAACTTCATGAAAGCAACGTGGTCCGACCCTTCCATTCCAGTTCCAGTGAGGCATATTCAGTTTAACCCAGGGAAAGTCATAGAACCATCTGCCCAGGACTAAAGCCTCTGAACACCAGACAGAGACAAGAAATGCCAATCCTCCACATTGAGAGATGGAAAACTCCACAGAAGCACAGAAGCCCCAAAATACCAAGAAAAATAAGAAGAAAGGGGCGACTTTGGACACATTCTATGGAGCCAAAATACAAAATACAGAGCAGATAGAAGATAATATAAAAGAAAATGCTCCAAAACCTTCCAAAGGAAATGGAAACTCTCCACAAACCTATGAAGAATTTGAATCAGAAATGACCAAAAAGATGGAAGCCTTCTGGGAGGAAAAGTTGGAAATAATGCAAAAGAAATTCACGCATCTACAAAACCAGTTTGACCAAACTGTAAAAGAAAACCAGGCTTTAAAGGCCAGAATCAGGCAGCTGGAAGACAACGATCGTGTAAAAGAGCAAGAATCAATAAAGCAAAGCCAAAATACCAAGAAATTAGAAGAGAACATAAAATATCTCACCGACAAGGTGATAGATCTGGAAAATAGGGGGAGAAGGGATAATTTAAGAATAATTGGACTCCCAGAAAAGCCAGAAATAAACACCAAACTGGACATGGTGATACAAGATATAATCAAAGAAAATTGCCCAGAGATTCTAGAACAAGGGGGCAATACAGCCACTGACAGAGCTCACAGAACACCTTCTACACTAAACCCCCAAAAGACAACTCCCAGGAATGTAATTGCCAAATTCCAAAGCTATCAAACAAAAGAAAAAATCCTACAGGAAGCCAGAAAAAGACAATTTAGATATAAAGGAATGCCAATCAGGGTCACCCAAGACCTTGCAAGTTCTACTCTGAATGATCGTAAGGCATGGAACATGATCTTCAGAAAGGCAAGAGAGCTGGGTCTCCAACCAAGAATCAGCTACCCAGCAAAACTGACTATATACTTCCAAGGGAAAGTATGGGCATTCAACAAAATAGAAGACTTCCAACTTTTTGCAAAGAAAAGACCAGAGCTCTGTGGAAAGTTTGATACCGAAAATCAAAGAGCAAGGAATACCTGAAAAGGTAAATATTAAGGAAAGGGGAAAATGTTATCTTCTTCTTTTACTCAAACTCTCTTCTATAAGGACTACATTTATATCAACCTATGTATACTAATATGTGGGGAAAATGTAATGTATAAATAGGGGGTAAAAGAAAGACCAAATAGAATAATCATTCTCACACAAAGATTCATATGGGAAGGGGAGGGGAAGAAAACTCCTATAAGAAGGAGAGGAAGAGGGGGGGGGGATTTACTTAAACCTCAATCTCAGGGAAATCAACTCTGAGAGGGAAAAACATCCAGATCCATTGGGATCTTGAATTCTATCTTACCCAACAAGGGTAAGGAGAAGGGAAAACCAAGGGGGGGAGGGGGAGAGGGAGAACAAAAAGGGAGGGAAAGAGAGGGGGGAAGGGGAGGGAACAAAAAGGGAGGGACTAAAAAGGGAAACATCAAGGGAGGGGACAAGGGGGACTGTTTCAAAGTAAATCACTGGACTAAAAGGTAGAGCCGAAGAAGAATAGGTTAGAATTAGGGAAGGCAATCAAAATGCCAGGGAGTCCACAAATGACAATCATAACTTTGAACGTGAATGGGATGAACTCACCCATAAAACGTAGACGAATAGCAGAATGGATTAGAATCCAAAACCCTACCATATGTTGTCTTCAAGAAACACACATGAGGCGGGTTGACACCCACAAGGTCAGAATTAAAGGATGGAGTAAGACCTTCTGGGCTTCAACTGATAGAAAGAAGGCAGGAGTGGTAATCATGATATCCGATAAAGCCAATGCAAAAATAGACCTGATCAAAAGGGATAGGGAAGGTAATTATATTTTGTTAAAAGGGACTATAGACAATGAGGAAATATCATTAATCAATATGTATGCACCAAATAATATAGCACCCAAATTTCTAATGGAGAAACTAGGAGAATTGAAGGAAGAAATAGACAATAAAACCATACTAGTGGGAGACTTAAACCAACCATTATCAAATTTAGATAAATCAAATCAAAAAATAAATAAGAAAGAGGTAAAAGAAGTGAATGAAATCTTAGAAAAATTAGAATTAATAGACATATGGAGAAAAATAAATAGGGATAAAGAGGAATACACCTTCTTCTCAGCACCACATGGCACATTCACAAAAATTGACCATACATTAGGTCACAGAAACATAGCACACAAATGCAGAAAAGCAGAAATAATGAATGCAGCCTTCTCAGACCACAAGGCAATAAAAATAATGATTAGTAATGGTACATGGAAAACCAAATCTAAAACCAATTGGAAATTAAACAATATGATACTCCAAAACCGTTTAGTTAAAGAAGAAATCATAGAAACAATTAATAATTTCATCGAGGAAAATGACAATGGCGAAACATCCTTTCAAACCTTTTGGGATGCAGCCAAAGCAGTAATCAGAGGTAAATTCATATCCCTGAATGCTTATATTAACAAACAAGGGAGAGCAGAGATCAATCAATTGGAAATGCAAATGAAAAAACTGGAAAGCGATCAAATTAAAAACCCCCAGCAGAAAACCAAATTAGAAATCCTAAAAATTAAGGGAGAAATTAATAAAATCGAAAGTGATAGAACTATTGATTTAATAAATGAGACAAGAAGCTGGTACTTTGAAAAAACAAACAAAATAGACAAGGTACTGGTCAATCTAATTAAAAAAAGGAAGGAAGAAAAGCAAATTCACAGCATTAAAGATGAAAAGGGGGACAGCACCTCTGATGAAGAGGAAATTAAGGCAATCATTAGAAATTACTTTGCCCAATTATATGGCAATAAATACACCAATTTAGGAGAAATGGATGAATATATACAAAAATACAAACTGCCTAGACTAACAGAAGAGGAAATAGAATTCCTAAATAATCCCATATCAGAAATTGAAATCCAACAAGCCATCAAAGAACTTCCTAAGAAAAAATCCCCAGGGCCTGATGGATTCACCTGTGAATTCTATCAAACATTCAGAGAACAGTTAATCCCAATACTACACAAACTATTTGACATAATAAGCAAAGAGGGAGTTCTACCAAACTCCTTTTACGACACAAACATGGTACTGATTCCAAAACCAGGCAGGTCAAAAACAGAGAAAGAAAACTATAGGCCAATCTCCCTAATGAATATAGATGCAAAAATCTTAAATAGGATACTAGCAAAAAGACTCCAGCAAGTGATCAGAAGGATCATTCACCATGATCAAGTAGGATTCATACCAGGGATGCAGGGCTGGTTCAACATTAGGAAAACCATCCACATAATTGACCACATCAACAAGCAAACTAGCAAGAACCACATGATTATCTTAATAGATGCAGAAAAAGCCTTTGATAAAATACAACACCCATTCCTATTAAAAACACTAGAAAGCATAGGAATAGAAGGGTCATTCCTAAAAATAATAAACAGTATATATCTAAAACCAACAGCTAATATCATCTGCAATGGGGATAAACTAGATGCATTCCCAATAAGATCAGGAGTGAAACAAGGATGCCCATTATCACCTCTACTAATTGACATTGTACTAGAAACACTAGCAGTAGCAATTAGAGAAGATAAAGGAATTGAAGGCATCAAAATAGGCAAGGAGGAGACCAAGTTATCACTCTTTGCGGATGACATGATGGTCTACTTAAAGAATCCTAGAGATTCAACCAAAAAGCTAATTGAAATAATCAACAACTTTAGCAAAGTTGCAGGATACAAAATAAACCCACATAAATCATCAGCTTTTCTATATATCTCCAACACAGCTCAGCAGCAAGAACTAGAAAGAGAAATCCCATTCAAAATCACCTTAGACAAAATAAAATACCTAGGAATCTATCTCCCAAGACAAACACAGGAACTATATGAACACAACTACAAAACACTCGCCACACAACTAAAACTAGACTTGAACAAATGGAAAAACATTAACTGCTCATGGATAGGACGAGCCAATATAATAAAAATGACCATCCTACCCAAACTTATTTATCTATTTAGTGCCATACCCATTGAACTACCAAAATACTTCTTCACTGATTTAGAAAAAAACTATAACAAAGTTCATTTGGAAGAACAAAAGATCAAGGATATCCAGGGAAATAATGAAAAAAAAAACACACATGATGGGGGCCTTGCAGTCCCTGACCTAAAACTATATTACAAAGCAGCAGTCATCAAAACAATTTGGTACTGGCTAAGAAACAGAAAGGAAGATCAGTGGAATAGACTGGGGGAAAGCGACCTCAGCAAGACAGTATACGATAAACCCAAAGATCCCAGCTTTTGGGACAAAAATCCACTATTCGATAAAAACTGCTGGGAAAATTGGAAGACAGTGTGGGAGAGACTAGGAATAGATCAACACCTCACACCCTACACCAAGATAAATTCAAAATGGGTGAGTGACTTAAACATAAAGAAGGAAACCATAAGTAAATTGGGTAAACATAGAATAGTATACATGTCAGACCTTTGGGAGGGGAAAGGCTTTAAAACCAAGCAAGATATAGAAAGAATCACAAAATGTAAAATAAATAATTTTGACTACATCAAACTAAAAAGCTTTTGTACAAACAAAACCAATATAATTAAAATCAGAAGGGAAACAACAAATTGGGAAAAAATCTTCATAGAAACCTCTGACAAAGGTTTAATTACTCATATTTATAATGAGCTAAATCAATTGTACAAAAAATCAAGCCATTCTCCAATTGATAAATGGGCAAGGGAAATGGATAGGCAGTTCTCAGATAAAGAAATCAAAACTATTAACAAGCACATGAAGAAGTGTTCTACATCTCTTATAATCAGAGAGATGCAAATCAAAACAACTCTGAGGTATCACCTCACACCTAGCAGATTGGCTAACATAACAGCAAGGAAAGTAATGAATGCTGGAGGGGATGTGGCAAAGTAGGGACATTAATTCATTGCTGGTGGAGTTGTGAATTGATCCAACCATTCTGGAGGGCAATTTGGAACTATGCCCAAAGGGCGACAAAAGAATATCTACCCTTTGACCCAGCCATAGCACTGCTGGGTCTGTACCCCAAAGAGATAATGGACACAAAGACTTGTACAAAAATATTCATAGCTGCGCTCTTTGTGGTGGCCCAAAACTGGAAAACGAGGGGATGCCCATCAATTGGGGAATGGCTGAACAAACTGTGGTATATGTTGGTGATGGAATACTATTGTGCTAAAAGGAATAATAAAGTGGAGAAGTTCCATGGAGACTGGAACAACCTCCAGGAAGTGATGCAGAGCGAGAGGAGCAGAACCAGGAGAACATTGTACACAGAGACTAATACACTGTGGTACAATCGAACGTAATGGACTTCTACATTAGGGGCGTTGTAATGTCCCTGAACAACTTGCAGGGATCCAGGAGAAAAAAACACCATTCATAAGCAAAGGATAAACTATGGGAGTGGAAACGCCGAGAAAAAGCAACTGCCTGAATACAGAGGTTGAGGGGACATGACAGAGGATGGACTCTAAATGAACACTCTAATGCAAATACTATCAACAAAGCAATGGGTTCAAATCAAGAAAACATCTAATGCCCAGTGGACTTACGCGTTGGCTATGGGGGGTGGGGGGGGAGGAAAAGAAAATTATCTATGTCTTTAACGAATAATGCTTGGAAATGATCAAATAAAATATATTTAAAAAAAAAAGAGAAGAAGAAACTGAGGCTGATGAGCTTTAGTAATTTGCCTAATGTCATACAGTTTATAAGGCTCTGTCTAGATCTGATCTCAGATCTTCTTTTCTCTAGCTCAATGTTCTATCTTCAGCCCCAACTAGTTATACATGTTGCTCTCTGTTTTTTAAAATAATTTTGTAATCATCTGTATAAACTTTATATTTACTTATTTGTGTACTTAGGTAAGTAGAATGAACATTCTTGGAGAGAAAGGGCTTTTGAGATATTAATTTTTATCTTTCTTTTAGCTTCCTTTAGCACAAGGTCTTGGACTAGGGGATTACTATTTGCTGAATTGTATTAAATCAAAAGGCAGAAGTGAAAAACAAAACTTTCAAAGAATTTATATTTTAATTAAGGATTCAAGCAAAAATCAAAATAAGTAAAAGTAACTTCCTTCTGGAATCATTCTCCCAATTAGGCACTCATTCAAAGTATCCTTAGAGGCTCTGTTGGTAATGGGTGTCCTTAGAAGATAGTTGTTTTCTAATTTTTCCAAGGAAAAAACTTAAGATGCTATGGTTCTAGTATTATTGTAACTGAGCCCCCACTGATGGGGGCTCATTCCTCCTGTTGACTATTCTCTTTTTAGAAAGAGTTTTATTGAAAAGGTATAGCTAGAATAGCTGGTGAAAAATACATCCTCCACTCAGCTGGCACATTTTTGCACATATAAAAACCCTGGAGAGAACAGGCTAGAATTAAAAGGACAGATGAAGTAAAGCATACTTGCAGAGAATACGTGGAGTAGTGGATAACAACAGGCACTAGATAGCTTTTTCTCTTCATGAATAGTCCTCATCCAGTCTCCTGTAGATATAAATCTCTCCACCATGGCCACCCAAACTGCTCTCTAGATTGGTGACTCTGAAGCTGATGACTCTCATATCTCAAATCTTGCTGTCTCTTCATACTAGCAACCTCTTTTCTACATGTACATCTCAGAATATGGTGGATAAATAACTAAGCCCATATCTGCCTCAGTTTACTTACATATAATAATTAGTATTATGCTATTACTCATTTTAGAGGGTTTTGTTCAGGATAAAAATGAGATATCTATAAAGCACTGCTTAAATCTTAAAGTGCCATATGTTTGGTTGTTGTCCTTTGTAATCAATGAGGACCAAAATGACATCATTATATTGGTATAAATGTATAATTTGTCTGACTATGGCTAATCAGATCAATATGAGCTTGGCTCTACCACAGGTCAGGTACAAATTCCCTATATGAACATTTGGGTTGGGATGTCTCTAAGTTTATGCACCTCACATTTCTTTTGAGCTACTATAATTTTGTTTTGCTCAGAACACAGAGTCTTCTTTGATGTGGCCACCCATGTGGAATGGCCCTGTGCCAATATCATGTCTCACAATAAATATTAAAGTTCTTCAGAGACATCTTTATTGCTTCTCATCTTTGTATCATTTCTGACCTATTGTTTAGGGTTTGCCTCATGTAAGTGCTAACTGTAATATCATTATTAGCAATTATTACTATTAATAATCAATGTCAAGCCTTAGGAAAACAATAAAAAAAACCCAAAATAAATGTCTACTATTCTGGAAAGCAATTTGAAATTAAGTATATAAGATGGCGCTAATGCCCATATCATTGGATCCATTGCCAACAGAGGCAACATTTAAAAGAAATTCCTTATATACAACAAAATGCTTAAAGCAACATGTTTTGTGATACTCAACCACTGGAAATAAAGAAGACAGCCATCAATTAGAGAATATCTCTATATATTGGAGTGCATTAATGAAATAAGGAATTTTTTTTCTCAGTAATTTATGCTTTCCACTTTATCAAACACTTGGTTATTTTGAGTACCATTGTCTTTTCTTCTTATTGTTATTGAGTTATTGAGTACCTCTTGTCTATCCTGATGCATTGAATTATCTATATATTTTTGGACAATACCAGGCGATTTTGATGACTGCTGCTTTATAATATAATTATAGGTCTGGCAATGCTATTCTTTCCATTTCCCTAACTTCTTTTCATTATTCCCCTTGACATTCTGGATCTTTTCTTTAATTTTTAAAAATTATTTTTGCAAGTTATTAAAATATATTCTTGGTAATTGAATTAGTATGGTATTAAAACTGTCAATTAGTTTTGATAGTTTTGTCATTATTATTATATTGGTATGGTCTATCCACGAACATGGGACATTCCTAAATTAGTTTAACTTGTTTTTATCTCACTTTGTAATTGAATATATAAAAACTTTTTAATGCTTTAGTAGGTTGATCCCTAGATATTTTCTAAATTTTGTAGTTATATGGAATGGGGTTTCTTTTTCTATGATTACTACTTATGTTTTGTTATTGTTATGTAGAAATGCTTTTGGATTACAAGATCTAATTTTGTGGCTTACAATTTTGCTAAAGCCATTAATTTTTAGCAATTTTATGATTCCCTAGGATTTTCCTAATATACCATCATATCATCATCAAAAAGAGATAGTTTTATCTCCTCAGGCCTTTGCTTTCTTTTTTTTTTAGTGTTATTACTAGCATTTCCAGAAGTATAACAAATAATAATGGGGAGAGTAGTGAGTCTTGCTGCCTTCCAGTATAGATTGGAAAAGTTTCTAGTGTATTATCATGGCATATGATGCTTGTTTTTGGATATATTCTTTTTTATGATATTACAAAAGCTCCTCTATATCAACATTTTGAAGAATTTTTAGCATAAAAATTACCTTATCCAAGGCTTTTTCTCTTTCTACTGAGATGATCATGTAGTTTGGGACATTTTAAAAAATGTAATTTATCAGATCAAATGCTTTCTAATGTTGAACTTACTTGCATCCTTGGTATACATCCTGCTTGGTCATGATGGAAAGATTTCTTGGATAAATCACCATAATCTGTTTAACAGGATTTTGTTTAAAATTTATGAGAGAATCTGTTTTTAATTATATGGCCCTGTGGAGTTTTAAAATCTTTTTTTTTTTTTTGGTCTATCCTTAGTTTAGATATTAGGACTATTTTTGTGAATTCTGGTAGGATGCTTTCTTTTTCAATGTTTGAGAATAATTTATGAGGTATAAATACTAACTATTATCTCAAAGTTTCATAAAATTTCTCTGTGAATAACTCAGGAATAGTTCCCCTCCTCCCATTTGGTAGCTTCTTTAATTTTTCCCCACTCTAAAATTGAGTTGTTTAAGACCTCTAATAGATATTCTGATATTTGAGCATTCCAGTAATTATTCCTCTATTTCTTTTATGTTCTTAGTTTTGTTAGCAGATAGCTGGGCATGATATGTTCTGATTACACTTTTTATTTCTTCTGGTTTTGCTTTGATTTCTTCTTGGTAATTTGTTGTTATTGATTTGATTTTCTACTTTTTTCCTTTTAATCAGATTAATGAAAAGTTTATCAATTTTATTGGTATTTTTAAAGAATTAGCTACGTTTTGTCATTTCCGCATTTTTATTTCCAACTTATCTATTTCTCCTCTGATTTTTATATTTCCTCTTCTTGCTAGTTTCACAAAGAACGTTAATTCATCAGGAAGCAGCTAGATTCTGTCCACAATACCCCAAGATTTCCTCTTAACTGTTATTCTCAAAAGCTTCTGTCTTCATTCCTATCTCCATGTATACATTTATAAAGAAGTCTCTTATGTGTCTCTCTGCTATCCTTTTGTTTTCCTTGACTTCTGTATTTATTCATTCCTGATGTTTGTTGTATACAAGAAGTATACAATTTCTTCAGTTCTGGTTTTCTCTTGAAAATATTTCAAATGCCTCTTTGTTATTAGCATTCATTTTTTTTTTCTTGTACTATTAAGTTCAGACTTTCAGTCAATGACACTTGATGATACATTCTGAGGCCCATTACTTTTAGAACACATTATTCCATTCCCTCCTACATTTTCTGGTGTGAGCCCAATAATATTGCATTATTGGAATTTCTTTTACTGTATTTTCAAAGGTCTTTTTCCTGATTGTTTATAGAACTTGTTTGTGAAATGAATTATCCAATTTAACCACTATGAGTTTTTAATTTATTACCTTGTTTTTCTTTTTGGAGGTGATCAATGAATTCTTTTAATTGGTATTTCATTTTTTTTTGTTCAGAAATTCCTGGCAGTTTTCTTCTATTGTTTTCTGCATTATGGTGTTAAGGTTTTATGTCTTGTAGTTTTCTTCTGGGAGGGCCAGTATCCTTAAGTTGTGCATTCTGTCTTTGAAATCAGTATATTTTCTTTAAGCCCTTACCTTCCAACTTGAAACCAATACTATGTATTGGTTCTAAGGCAGGAGAGTACTAGGCATGTCTCTCAATCCACTGAGCCAGCCAATGCCCCCTGAAATCAGTACATTTTGCTTGCAGAGTGAGGATATTTCTTTTTAATTTTAGTATTTTTTCTTCTCTTCTACATTTTCCTTCACATCTGTGTATTTGTATTCTCAATCTATTTTTTCACTTTTATTTCTTTGATGGAACTTGAATTACAGTTTTTTATTCTCATTATTTTTCCTGGGTAAGCCATAAGTCCTATTTTCAAAATTCTCATTTCTTTTAGGGGAATCAATCAGAAAGCATGTCATATGTAGTTCCAGGTTCTCCTTACATTCCACTGAGTCCTCTGTCCTTTCAAAGAAATATTAAATCATTGACTAAATCTGGAGACCACATTTCTCTGTGTAGTTGTTTTCCCTTGATTAATCTGCTTATGTTAAGTTCATTTAGTTTTCTTTTCCCCAAGATCTTTGATAATTTCACCCCCAAACACACACTGATTTTTCTTTATTCAGTTCTTGACTCTGCTCTTCTCATGGTGGTTTCCTCCAGGCCTAGATCTTAAAAGTATCACAGACTTCTCTCATGCTCGGAAATTCACATTTCAGGAGCTTCAGTCTCTGCTCTGGGACTTTTGGATGACTAGAACTGTCCCCAGCTGTATGTCATGTGTTTTCTCTTAGCTTAAATGGGGAATGCTGCACAGATTCCCTCCCTCCCCAATCCTGCCCTAATTTTCTGTCATTCTTCCTCTGTTCCTCAGTCCTCTGACCCAGCAGTAGCAGTTTAGAGAGCTGTCATGCTGGTGCTATGTAATTTTCCAACCTGGCACTGGTAGTTCAGAGCTTTGCAGCACTGGTGCTCTGGGTTTTGGATTTTCATAGGCTTTTCCTCCTGAAGGGATGCTGACTGCCACACTGTCTTGCCTTCTGCCACCTAAACAAACATCCAACACCCAGAGGGAGGGTCTCTGTGGTCCTGGAAGGAGTGAGTGGGAATTGGGGCATGGGGTCGGTTTTTCACAAGCCCCAATCTACCTGTCAGGTGCATGATTTTACCAGCATAGTCTTGCTGTCAGTAATGTGGGCATAATGTGTTGAGTCAATTCATGGTTTTTTTCCCAACCTTTTTTGTGAATTCTGAGTTTCTACACCATGGAGTCAGCTGAAATTTCTTTATCTTTAGTGTGTGATTTTTATTTTGGAGATGTTTGAGAGGATGTGGATATTAGAGAAAATATTGTGTTACCCACATGTCCCAGAGCTTAATTTGGTTAATGTTCATTTTTGGAGAAGAAACCTTTTGCACTTAAGACTGGAGGACACCATTTTCAATCTTCTTTCATCTCATATCACTGACCATCACTTATATCAGCCAAATCCAATTGGCAACTCTGACATTGTGAGGTAATTTACTCAGCTAACACAAACTTCAGTTTCTCAACATGTCCTGTAAGGTAAGTCATTGTAATCATTAGCTTCTGCTCTAAACTGGCAGGATGTGACGGGGATTCTACGATCCAGGATGATTCCAGTGTCAACTAGCTGTGACACTCCATCAAATCCTGCATCCTTAATGTCATGGAGAGTTACATCCCTGCCTGGATGATAAAACATGGGAATGGTGACAGGTTCTCACTTAGCTGTCCTCATTGGCCTGGCTATGTTCATGCCAATTCATTGTTTTATAAAACAAGTTCACAATGAAAATGAAGATTCAATTTCTGATTTCATTGTTAACCTTTAAGGCTCTTGGGGATGTTCTTAGCATACTTTGCAGATAAGAGCTAAGTGAGGTTGATGTTCCAATTCCTGGATTAATATGAACCATAGTTTTATAGCAACTTGGCCAAGTCTTGGGCCCAATGCATTTTAAAATGTGTGCCTTCATTCACAAGACAGTAATGTACTTCACCTTGCCATTATATTTAAGTAGTCTAAATAAATTTTTTGTTATGTGCTGATATTGCCTTCTTTTAAAGATAAAAGATAATATTCTTTTAAAGAATATTATTAAATTAAATTAAAGAATATTAATGTGACCTATTGGAGTGATTTCAAATCTTTGGAAACTTACTGTGGGACCCTTGACAAGTCACTTAATTTATGAATGTTTCAGGAATCTCCCTAGGACAATAGGATGCTCCTACTTGTAGAGCCTTAAATGCTCTCAAAGAAAATTTAGTATAACCCTTTCATTTTACAGAAAAGGAAATAGAGGTCTAAGGAAGCAAGATGAATTGCCCAGTGACACAGACATTAAGTGACAAAATCAAGATTTTTAACCCAGTTTTTTATATGATAAATCATTTTTCTTTCTATGACACCAAATTAGTTCATAGGCTAGTGGTGATTGGAGTCCCCGACCTGGGATATCCTAGTAGGAGAAAAATCATAGTTCTTTCTATTCATTTTTGATTTCACTATATTTGGATCACAAAATCAGAGATTCTTTTCCAGAAGGCATCTTAGAGATCATCTAGTCCAACTATCTTATTTTAGAGATGAGGAAACTGAGTTTTAGAGATAATTTTGCACAACTGACTTGCCTAAGGTCACATAGATTTGAACCTAACCCTCCAGTATAGCATTCTACCATTAATGGCAGGTCTTAAAACAAATATAAACTACCACACATAGGCTAGGGAATGTTTCATTTTTTTGTGTCTATATCCCTAGGGCTGAGCATGGGAATTGTCATTGACCACTTAAAGGGGAATAATCAAACTTATCACTATTTTTTCCTATAACATATGCCATATATCATGACATTGTGACTTTTCCCATCATGGTTTTAATATATTGCAAATGAGCATAAGAAATTAGATAGGGTTTTTTTTTTTGGAATTTTGGGGAAGTTGATACACAAAGGCCAGAACACAACACAAAAAACGTTTATGAACTCAGAATTGCATAATATATGTATATATAATATAACATATATTGCATGTGTATAGTATTGCATGATATCAACATATATTTTAATACCATGAATAGCCATGATTTATTTTTTTAAAGTTAAAATAAGTAGAAATTTTAAGTTTATAAAAAGAATGTGAAAGCCAAGAGATGACATACAAAAGCTAAAAAGGTTAACATTGACCTACATATCACCCTTGACCAAATACTTAACCTAAATTTTATGATAAGGTACTGTAAAGACCCCATATAAGAAAAAAGAAAAAAAAAATTCAAACTTCTTCTCTGGTTTGAAGGGAGCGCCAAAAAATGTAAATTTTATGGAGATTTTCCCAATTGTGAGGGTGCCATGTTCCTAACCTCCAGGATGTGCAAAGGATACTTCTATATGTTTATATATTTATATGTATGTGTGTGTATATAGGAAACACATGTGATCCTGTAGTTATTAGCAATAATCCCCCAGCTCTGCCACTTGTGTGTTCTCCCTCACTTAAACGATCCTATATTTGTTTATTTGGATTCTTTCCCATATCTTCCAATAGACTGCAGGGTCAGGGAAGTCCAGATCTGCTTTTCATTTGGGCTCTTTGATATAACATAGTTCAGAAAGCATATCTTAATCACCTACTATGTGCAAGAATTAGGGGGAACAAAAATGAAAATAATAGTCCATATCCTCAAGGAGTGTATATTTTGGGAGATACCCCATGTTCTAAAGTAAGGAAACATTTGATCTTTTCAATGATTTCTTAGAACTAACAACGTTTATTTTATGCCTGAGCTTGCTAATAATTCCCTAGTCTACTTCTTCATTTCTGGGCCTCTGTTTCTTTACCTGAAAAGGTAGAACAAATTATGTCCCATGTCCCAGATTTGTGGTGAAGATGAATTGGGTAGTATCTGAAAAATAAACATTTTCAGCTCTTTAGTTTAATATAAAATTACAGTGCCATTGTGGTTACATAAGGTTCATTGGGTTAGTTCAGTTTGCTTCATGCATGCTCTTGGTGGCAATGGAGTGCACAAGAAAAAATATTTCTCTAGAAATGGATGAGCTCATAAATAATAGCCGCAGTTGTTTTTTTTTTTTAAACTATTGCTATTCAAAAGGATGTTTTTAATAAATGCAAATATTTCTGGGGTTTGTGTGTGTATATGTACAACCTAGATTTCTTGGGGCCAGGGCTGTTATCCAGCATGCCATCAGGTATGCAAAGAGGGTTATTGTGCTTGGGATTGGCAGAAAGCTTACTAAGGCTCGCTTAGCTAAAAGAGAGGTGGCATGTAGCCAATTCTACTGTCAATTCCATGGCTTATTCCTCTGTTCCTTCCTTGGAACATAACCATCTCTCATTTCTTCAGCCTGTATTCATTTGTCTAAAGAATAAAAAACCCTCCTCTATTTGCCCTTTAGTTGTTTGTTATAATAGACACTATCAAAGGCTGTGATATTCTATCACACTCAGATTCTAAACTACTATGTTCCAAAATAACTAAATGTTGTTAACAGATAGTTGAAAAGTTTAAGGATTCCAAAGTATCAGGAATAATATAACAATATATCCTAACTTCTGTTCTTTGACAATTCTTATCAGTCTTTGATTGTGAAGAGATCTTTATTAAGTGGCTAAGTGGGGATTAAAAATGACTTTTATTGACAGTCGAATAAAGTTGGACATCAACCATCATTTTCTAAACTTTTTCTGGACCCCACTTTGAAAATCATCAAAGAAAACTACTTGAATACCTTCATTGTGAAGTTTGAGGTGGAACAACAGATTTTAGTATTTCTGGAAATGGCTTACAATACTACAACAGTGAGCTTCCAGCAATGGACCAAGAGCACCTCAAGTAGCCCAAGAAGAATGTTTTTTCCTAAGAAGCCCAGCTGATCTGATCAAGAGGATTTTAGGCTGAAATTTGAGAGGAAAAAGAGTCACAGATAACATTAGAGAACCAGATATGGGAGAACCAGATATCATGGAGTATAATAACTTTGCCATCGATTTAAATAAAGGGATGTGCTTGCTAAAGTTTTGGGGGGTATTTCTTAAGAAGTGCCTGCTGTGTCAAATAACATGGATTTAAAATTGTTTTTAGAATCTAACAAGCTTAGAATGAATGAATACTTCTTAAAAATTGTAAAAAGTATTGATCTAAAATTAAGAGACAGTATTATATTTAACAAGGCTAAGTTAGAACCCTTTTCAATAACATCAGGGGTAAAAAAAAGAATTTTTATTGTCATAATTATTCATTTTCACAGTTCTAAAAATGCTAGTTAAAGCAATAAGATAGGGTAAGTGAATTGGAAGAAGTATAGATAAAAGAAACAAAATTATCATTTTTTGTAGATGTCTGATCTTTTTAAAGAGAACTCTGTAGTCATCAATAATTAACTTAAAAATAAATAATTACAGTAAAGTAGTAGAATGTAAAATAAAGTCAAATAAATGACATCTTTCTAAATATTACCAGTAAAAGCCTCAGGAAGAGAGGCATTCACAATCTCTGTGGAATGAATCATATATTTAGAAGGTCTTCTACCAAGACTTAGGGAAGAATTATATGAACACTACTATAAAACCCTTTCCAGAAATGAAAACAACTCTAAAGAAGAGAAAAGATATATTTTTTCATTATTGGGTCATGATAATACAATAAAAATTAAAATAGTACCTAGGTTTGTTATTCAATGCCATGGCAATCAAACTACTAATGGATTACTTTAGAGAAATAGGAGAAACACAATATATTTACAGGAAAAAAGGTCAAGATTTTTAAAGGCAATAATGAAAAGAAGCAGACATAAAAGAATGTCTATTAGTACCAGATTTCAAATTATATACAAAGCACTATCCATAAAAATCTTTCTGTAAGGGGGAAACAAGGTGACTTTGGGGATTGGGAACTATGGATAGAGACAGTACATCCTAGGTTCAAATCTAGCTTCAGACACTTGCTAGCTGTGTGACACTGGGCAAGTTAAAATCTCCATTATTTAGCCCTTACTATTTTTTTTCCTTAGAACCAATAAACAGTATTGATTCTAAGATGGAAGGTAAGGGTTCTAAAAAGCCCAACAACTATCTGTGACTGGATAAAAAAAATTGAAAAATTTATTAGTGGAACAGATTAAGAATAGAATATATTGGGTACAAAATGAGTATAATATCAATAAACGCCATTACCTCAGGTACTGGAAGGGATTCACTATTGGTTAAAACCTCTAAAACAACTCCAAATAATATGGGAAAATTAGCTTAGATAAAGATCTTATACTATATGCCACTATAAGCCCCAAATCATGATAGATATTTTTTTAAAAATCATATGATAAATATATTAAAAGGTCAATACAGAAAATATATTTGAAACTATAAAAAGGTAAAGAGTTCATGACAAGATGAAATAAAGATCCTTAAAGATGAATTGGATAGTTTTAATTATATAAGTTTAAAAAAAACTTTGCATAAACAAAACCAATGCTAAAACGAGGAGAGAAACAATTGGGGAAAAAATCAATAGAAATTTTATCTTAAAAATGTGAAATTTCCAAAATATATAAAGAATTATTTCAATATAAAAATAAGGGTCATTTTCAATAGAAAATTGGTTGATGGTTATGAACTGACAATTATCAAAGGAAGAAATCCAAACTATCAATAGGTACATTTAAAAAATTGCTTTAAATCTATAATACTTTGAGAAATGCATATTAAAATACTCTGAGACAATCTTATATCTTACCTAGAGGATAAAATACAAAAGCATCTGTATGTCAATAATCAATAAATGTCAATAAATATTTTAAAGGACCTACTATATGCCAGGCATTATGCTAAATATTGAGAACAAAAATAAGAAAAAGAAAGACAGTCCCTGAGCTCAAGGAGTGCGAAATCTAGTGGGAGAACACAATGTCCCAAAGGGAACTGAAAGAAAATGAGGAGAGAGAGACATCAGATAGTATTTGAGGTAGAGGCATAATGTACATGGAGTTGAAACCAAACAAAGGAATTGATGATAAATGAAATTACAGGGCCTTTGAAGCTCTTTATATTCCATTGCCTTTCTACATTTTTAGCCTTATAACATCTCACCTCCCTCCTTGTATCCTATAATTGGTGATGTTGGCCACTTTTCTCTTCCTTACATAAGATACTTCAATTCCTTTCTCCTTGCATTCTCATGGATTCTTCTCCACATCTGGAACTCTCTCCCTCTTCATCTGTCCTTCCTACTTTCTTTAAGTTCCACATAAAAAAATCCCACCTTTCCCAAGAAGCCTCTTTTGTAATTGCTGGTATATTATTTTACCAATTAATGATGAACTCCTTGAGAGCAAATACTATTTTTTTCCTTTTGTATCCCCAAAGCTTAGCACACTTTCTGGTATTTTGTGGGTACAAGATCATTGACTTACCTTGACTTGGAAAAGATTTTTAAAAAGCCAATGGCAATTATTTGAAGAATTGATGAAAAATAGACTCTCTGCCTATTGTTGGAGTGTCTTTGGATTGGTTCAGTCATTAGGTAAAGCAATTTGCGACTCTACTGGTGAATTGGAGAGTGATGGGTCTGAAGTCAAGAAGCTCTGAAATCAGTGTGCCCTCAAATTATGTTACTAGTTATGTCACCCTAAGTAAGCTCTCTTTGCCTTGGTTTCCTAAACTGTAAGTTTGGGATAATAATAGCACCTACCTTGTAGGGTTGTGTGAGGATCAAATGAGGTATTATTTGTTAAAAATCACTTGGTTCTTTTTTTTTTCTAGCACAGTGCCTGATGGTGTTATAAAAATGCTCATTCCTTTCCATTACCCTTCTTACTATAGCCCCAAACTAAGGTGTATCTTCATTTGATAACAACTCAACTATAAACTATAAAAAGTTCAAAAAAGGAAGAAAGGGATATAGGTAAAAATATTTATAGCCCTTTTTTGTTGTAGCAAGGAATTGGAAAAAAGGGGGTGACCATCAGTTGATGAACAGCTAAACAAATTATGATATTAGAATTAATGGAATATTATTGTACCCTATTAATTGGTGAAATGAACAGTTTCAAGAAAACCTCGAGAAGGCATATTAACTGATTCAGGGTGAAGTTGGAAGAACTGGAAGTAAGATTTATTTAGTAACAGATATGATGAATCAAAAAAACAGCTTTGAAAACAGGAGTTGTGATTTATCACAATGCTATTACAAAGAACTCTTTCTTGAGTGAATTTGGTAATATCTTGATAGCTGAGAAGTTATAGTTAGGGTAAAAAAAGCACTTTAATGGGAGTCAAATAACCACTTATCAGTTTTTATTGCCCTATTCATAAAATGGAGCTCATGATAACTATGAACAAATAAAGGGATAATATGTGGACAATTCTCTGGGCATTTCCTTGAGTTATGTAAAATTCAAGATATTATCATAGTGACTAATAGATATGGGGATGGCACACCAGCTTTTCTTTTTTTAGTCCAAATTTTAAGAAAATGCAATATACTTTGGGAATAGCACTGAAAAAGGAATATTCTTCATCAAATAGTAAGTGTGAAATTTTCATTTAGTCAGCATGGTTGCCAAATGCATAATGTCCCCTCCCCTTCATGAAAATCAATATTTTGTCATTAATACATTGTCCTTTCAACTATAAGAAAAATTAGTCAAACTATTTAACTGATATTGATATTTAATACTTCACTGGGTCTGTGACTGTTATTTTAGGGATACTACCTCTATTAGTATACATTGTGTACAGTTGGAAAATCTTGAACCTTTGAACTATGCTCCCCAGAATTTCTTTTGTATTTCCCAGAATCCCTTTCCCTACGTCCTTACATTTGCATTGTTACATGATTGTTTATAGCTTTCTGGGACTCCTCCCTCTGGTTTCCTTTTTCTTTCTTGGTCAAGTTAGGCAGGTTTTACTCTAGTTTTTTATTTCAAGTTGTTATTAATAAATCTTATAAATATAATACTTGAAATATTGTATATTAATTTTAATTCTCACAATTGTGCTCCACCCATTTCTACTTACTTTATGTGTATCTTGTCCACGTGCTCCCATGAGTCCTGCACAGGAAATGTATCCATTGTGCTAAAGACTTTCCTCTAAATCATTTAAGATTGATTAGTATGATCAAACCAATGTCTAAAATGATTTCTTCCCTATAACATATCTTTGACTACATTTCGCCTAAAAGGTATGAATTGAGTGACTCAGAGGTGGGACAAAAGCTTTTCAGTGGCCTCTGGCTACTCTGACATTACTTCCTGGTCATCTAGTGGCATAGCAGATACCATTGGTGTGGGCTTGGTTCTGTTTGGACTTCATGGTTGTCTAAAGACCATGTAAGTGTCACCACCAAATGTGTTACTATAGAAGATAAGGAATGGGCAAGAACATGTCTACTGAAGCTAAGTACAATGATATCCTTGTGGCGCATCCTTTCTAAGTTCAATCTACATAAACTCTCTTTATAAACTATTCAAAGATATAAAATGTCTCATTTTCTACCAACATCAAATTGGAACTAACAGAGTATGGGCATACGCTTCCTCTTATACATCTAGATTTCCTTCCCACTTATCTGATCAGCTGATTTCCTTTTCCTATCATACTTCTCCTAGATATCTTTTATGATCCTTCCCTCATTCAATCTATTCTTAATACCGATGTGCTATAGAGGAGCAAATAGAGAGGTCTGACAGAAATTTTAAAAATTTTAACTGGCTTTATTCACATTTCATAGGCAAAGCTTTAAGTTCCATTCCACTTCACTTAAAGTATAGACTAAGTCAATTCTGCAGAAAAGGTGTCTAATCAAACTAGCATAGAAATGATGTATACATCGCTAGTAGTGAACATGCCACAGTTTTATAAGGGTCATGGCAATACCAATATGTCAAGGATTGACTCATGAATATGGAGGAACCACTTTCCTCAGATTTGTAGTGCATATAACTGACTATAAACTGTGAAATATTTTTTTCTCATGCAACTAGCTATTTTTCAGTCATTAGACACTGAATTAATAAGGGATATTTGGGAGTACCATTGCACTTAACTTTGATCGTCAGAGAAAATAGCTATTCTAATCACTTTAAGTTTATTTCACATTATACTTCCTATATTCTGTTTTCCAACCGTAATGAAATAGAGTTTGTTTCCCAAATGTGACATTTTTTTCTGGTAGTTTTTAATAATTTCAGACTCTTTGTGACTCCATTTGGAATTTTTTTGCAAAGGTACTAGAAGGGCTTGACATTTCCTTCTCCAACTTACTTTACTGATGAGGAAATTTAGGCAAATAGGGTTGTGACTTGTACAGGGTCATACAGCAAGTGTCCAGGGTCATACAACCTGAGACCAGATTTGAACTTCTGAAGATTAGTTGTCTTGACTGTAGACATAGTCCTCTAATCATTGCTTCACCTAACTGTTATACCAATTTGACATAACATTACCATTTTCTTGCAGATGAATAATCTGTCCCCCTTACCTGAAATGTACTTTTTCTGTCTACTTTTCTACTTTAAAAGGAAAAGGAAAGAAAAGTGATTCATTATCTCCTCATCTGCTTAATTTATTAAATATTATGGAGGTCAGTGGGGAATCATCAAGCACAGAAATAGTAAAACACAGAGGAGTGAGGCATGAGAGGCAACTACATCTGATTATACTGAAAACATTTATTGATGGACATGGAAAGAAGACAATAAATGCAACACAATAGCTTAACCAAAATTTCAGGAGCACCTCGAGAAATAGAAATTCTACATAGATTTTGCTACATTTTAAACTGGACAATTCTGTTGTCCTTTTGAGTTATTATGAAGTTTATTGTCAAAATTTACTCTGACAACACTAAACTTTTGTGAATTTACTGCTGTGCTTTACTTTAAAGGATTTTTCTTTGATTTGAAATAAAAATATTTTCTTTAATGAATATTGTCAGTTTTCAAGCTACTGGATCTACTCTAGTTGATATTGGAGTGAGATATATCTTTATTGAAATAATATTCATATTTTTATGACTGCCTCTTTTTCTCCTGTGCAAAGATGTTTTTATATCCTAATCCCAAAGAAAGGCAATGCAAAGAATGTTCAAATTACTGAACAATTACACTCAATTAACATACCAGCAAAGTTATGCTGAAGATTTTGCAAGCTAGATTTCAGCAGTAGGTCAATCAAGAATTACCAGAAAAGCAAGCTGGTTTTCAAAGAGGCAGAGGAAATAGAGACCAAATTGCCAAAATTCATTTAATTATAGGGAAAGGGGAATCCAGAAGAAAAAAGAAAAATCTACTTCTCTTTCATTGCCTGCATTGAAGCCTTAGACAGTGTGGATAATAACAAAATGTGTCAAGTCATGAAAGAGATGGGAGTATGCAATCATTTTACTGCTCTCCCTATGAACCTATATGGGGTTAGTAAGTTACAATCAAACATGGAACAGCTGATTGATTTAAGATTGGGAAAGGGGTACAATAAGGTTTTACATTGTCACCTTTTCTACTTAAATTATATTCAGACTAAATCATTTGAAATTCCAGGTTGGATGAATCAAAAGCAGGAAATAAACTTGATAAGAGGAGAGTGTAAAAGTTTGTTTGAAGCTTAGTATGAAAATAAAACTAAGACCAAAACAACTAATCCCATCATTTCTTGGTAAAGAGAAGAAGAAATGGAAACTATCAGATTTTATATTGTTGAACTCAAAGATCACTGCAGATTAATGGGTAGGATGAGCTAACAAAAAATGACAACCCTACCCAAATTAATCTACTTATTTGGTGCCATACCTATGAAACTACCAAAAACTTTTTTATAGAATTAGAAAATTAGAAAAAAATTATAACAAAGTTCATCTGGAAGAACAAGAGATCAATAATATCAAAAGAAATAATGAAAAAAAGGGTAAGATATACCATCTAATAGTACCACTAACAGTACCAGATCTTATATTGTATTATGAAGCAGTGATCATCAAAGCATCAAAACAATATGGTACTGGCTAAGAGACAAAAGGATGTATCAATAGATCCACCAATAGAATAGACTAGGGGTAAGTCACCTCAGCAAGCTAGTGTTTGATAAACCCAAAGATTGCAACTTTTGGGACAAGAACTCATGTTTTGACAAAAACTGCTGGAAAAATTGGAAATCCCTATGGGAAAAATCAGGTTTAGATGAACATCTCACACCCTATACCAAGATAAATTCAAAATGGGTAAATAACTAAAATATAAAGAGTGAAATAATAAATAAATTAGTTTAATGTAGAATAGTATATCTGTCAGATCTGTGGGAAAGTAAGGAATTTAAGAACAAGCAAGAGGTAGAGAATGTTACAAAATATAAAATGAATAAAACTTTGATTATATAAAATTAAAAAGGTTTTGTACAAACAAAACCAATGCAACCCAAATTTATAGGAAAGCAACAAACCAGGAGAACATTTTTATAAAAAAACTCTCTGACAAAGGCTTAATTTACCAAATATATAAGGAACTAATTCAAATTTACAAAAAATTAAACCATTTCCCAATCGACAAATGGTCAAGGGACATGAATATTCAGTTTTCACAGGATGAAATTAAAACTATCAATAAGCACATGAAAAAAGTGTTCCACATCCCTCTGGATTAGAGAAATGCAAATTGAAACAACTCTGAGGTATCACCTTATACTTAGCAGACTAGCCAATATGGCATCAAAGGAAAGCAATACATGTTGGAGGGGATGTGACAAAATTGGGACACTAATACAGTACTGGTGGAGTTGTGAATTGGTCTAACCATTCTGGAAGGCAACTTGGAATTATGCACAAAGGGCTTTAAAAGAATAGCTACCCTTTGACCCAGCCATACCACATTTGGGTTTCTATCCTAAAGAGCTAATAAGGAAAAAGATTTGTACAAAAATATTTATAACCATGCTTTGTGGTAGTAAAAAAGTTGGAAAATGAGGAGGTTGGATGGGGAATGGCTAAATAAATTGTGCCATCTGATGGTGATGGAATATTGTTGTGTTGAAAGGAATAATGAACTGGAGGATTCCTATATGAAACAGAAAGACCTCCAAGAATTGATGCAGAGCAAAAGGAGCAGAACCAGGAGAACATTGTACACAGAGACAGATATACTGTGGCACAATGGAATGTAATAGTCTTTTCTACCAGTAGTAATGTAATGACTCAGGACAATCCTGAGGGACTTATGAGAATGAACCCTATCCACATCCAGAGAAAGAACTGTGGGAGTAGAAACACAGAAGAAAAACATATGATTGATCATGGTGCAATAGGGATGTGATTAGGTTTTTTTATATTAAAGGATTACTCTACTGCAAATATGAATAATGTGGAAATAGGTTTTAAACAATGATACATGGAAAACCCAGTGGAAGTTTGTCGGCTCTGGGAAGGGGAAGGGAAAGAGGCTGGGAATCCTGAATCATGTGTCCATGGAACAATATTTAAAAAAAAATTAAATAGATGATCACTGCTGATGGCAATTGCAGTCATGAAATTAAAGGACATTTCCTCCTTTGAAGGAAAGCTATAGCATAATAAAAAATTTAAATACATTAGTCTAATTTGTTAGTTGTGGAGAAATTTGCATACATATGTACAAATTTCTAGAATTAAATATAGTTCTTATATAGAAACAGGCATCACCTTTCTAACAAAGGTCTATATAAACAGACATGCTTTTTTCAGTGCTAATGTATGGATGGCTGTGAGAGTGAGAAAACAGTGTTCCAGAATCAGTATTTCAAATTGTGTCACTAGGGAAGACTTTTGAGAGTCTCTTGGACAACAGGAGATAAATAAAGAAAATTCATTGGAATGACAAATACTGAAGCTGAAGCTTAAATACTTTGGCCACATAATGAGAAGATGGAACTCATTGGAAAAAGAATTTTGGTGGTGGGAATGATTGAAGGCAAAAGGAGAAGGGGTCAGTAGAAGATGAGATGGATAGAGTCATGGATACAACAAACATGAGCTTGGACAAACTTTGTGAGATAGTAGAGTATAGAAGGGGCTGACGTGCTATTTGTCTATGGAGTCACAAAGAGTCCAACATGAATGACCTACTGAACAACAAATTCTCTTCATTCATTCCTGCCTTCTCTTCCTCCTGGCTTTCCTGACTTCTCTCAAGGCTTAGCTCAAATGTTGTAAAAGCCTTTGCAACTGTCCCTTTCCACCTTCCACTGATTGTGCCTTCCTTCTTAGATTATTTTGTATTGATGTGATATATATCTTCTCTGTCTATACTTATTTATATATGCTCTCCCCTTTTAGAACATGAGCTCTTAATGCACAGGAACTATATTCTGGTCTTTCTTTATCTTGCTAAGTATTTAGCACAGGGCCTGGCATATAGTCAGTGCTCAATAAATGTGTGTTGACTACTAACTGGCTCACTGCCATAAATGTAATATACTAGGTCTTGACCATTCCCTGTAGGAATAATATAGCATCCATCAATGTTCTAGTCAAGTGGCATTTCCAAGATAAGGTCTAAAAACTCTTCCAGTTGCTAAACCTGTACTCACCCCAACCCCTCCAAAGATACTTACTATTTATTTTCCATTTGTAAAACTCTGTGTGTATTGTTTTCCTCCAGTAGAATGCGAACCCCTTTGAGAGCAAGTACTTTTCCATTTTTGTTTTTGTAACTCCAGTATCTAGTATATAAATAATAGGAATCTAATGCTTTTTTGAATAAATAATTGAAAACACCCCAAATAAAAACTAGAAATAATATGTTTAACTAATTTGTTAGTTGTAGAGAAATAGGCATACATACATACATACATATGTACATATTTATAAATTTAAATAAATATAGTTCTTAGAGAGAAACATATGATATATATCACATACATACTGTATATGTAGGCATGTGTTATTATATGTATATGTATGCACAAAATTTCATAGTCATAAATATTTTTTTATGTACTAAGGAAAAGTGATTTCTTTTCCCAAAAGAGCTCCTCACCAGAAATGACCTCATCCTCCTTGGAAATAACTCAGTACTTTGGAGCTCTCTCTCTTTAAGCCCTTCTTAATAATGGCTATTTAATGGCTACTGCCTCAGTCACATAATCTTTCCTAATCTATACTAATTAGGAAAGAGAGGTCTATTGATGAAAGAAAAAATACTATGTTCTTCATTTTGAATTAATGTTTATTTATAACAGACTTAGCTGAGGAAAGGAGAAGTAATAGGGAAAAGGATAACTTTTCCTTTATTGACAGAAATAGTTGATGCATCTATATTATATTTTCATGATTTCAATCTCTAAAAAGGAGTTAAGAACAACATTTATATCATTAATAGTTCTTAAAGAACAAAACCACATGAAGTTTGAAAGACTAAGGAAAAGAAGGAAGGAGGTAAAGCAAGTAAAGAAATTGCCATGGTTTTTTTTTTTATTTATTTTTTTACCATTGGAGAAACTGAGATATAAAGAAAACAAATACATTTTGTAATATCTCAGTTGCAGAATGTTCATATCTTGGCCCTGTAATATTTAATATTTGTAAAACATCAATTATTTGGATAAGGCATTTTATATTTGCCTTTAACCATCTTTTCTAATGACATAGAGTTGAAAGGGATAGCTAGTGCCTAGGAAAGGATAGAAGAAATGTAACATTTTTTTTCTATTTGAAATTGTTCTCTAATGTAATATTCCTATGGCAACATGAGAGTAAATTTCTTTAAATTTAATTTTTAGGGGTACACTTTCCCAGAAATTGTTAATTGTTTATAAACTTGTTTGTAAAATATTATGATTGATTGTATTTTAATATAGAATATTCCCAAAGTTCAAAAGGGTTAAATTTCCAAAGTTGCACCTCACACAAACCCAAGTTACTTGAATTTGGGAGCCAGAATATGTTGAATATAATATAAAAGGCTTTCTTCAATTTGAATATTTGAAATAATTTACCTTCTTGTGCTTTGTTTCAACACTACATATGTTCCTGTGAAAATGTAAAAAATAATTCAGTCATCTGGATGCTTCCAGCAGAGTTCAAGCTCCTTGATGGCAGGAAATCTCCCATTTTGTTTTTGTATATCATGTCTATCACATAATATTTACTTTGTAATTTAATTGAATTTACTTGACTTCTAGATAGCTGGGCATATGGAATTATATAAGTAAGACATAGAACAATTGATGGTCATTCATTTTTCTCAGGTAAAACTAGGAAAATAATGGGTAAGGTATATCCATAGAGTAGAGCTATCTCACCTAATTTTATCATTTGCTGCCTTTCTCTCTCTGTATCCTCAATTCTGTCCCCACTTTAAGGGTGGCTTACATGAAGATGAAAGCATACTAAAAATTATGTTATTCTAACCAGCTGTGAAAAGTTAACACCCTGTCTTTAATTGTGTCTACACAATGCCAAACATCCAGATGCAAAAAGAGCAATTCAGCCCATCATCTGGATGCTGGGAGAATCTGGCTACCACGTGTCAGGTAAACAAAATATCCAGATGATTGACTGGGAATTTTGCTTTGCCTCTGGATGTTTTGTCATGGCAGACACAGCCTTTCACATATCCATTTGGATCCAGCATAATGACAAACATCTGGTCCAATGGTCAGATGCATCTTTTTTTGTCATTATGTTCATAATTTGTATGTCTCATAAACAACCAATAATATTTAATGAATGATTCAATCAGTGTGTCTATGTTGAGTATTAGTCACTATATTAATTCTGAAGATACAAATACAGATGAGAAATACTACTTGTCATTGGAGCTGGACCGTACATCAATTTTCAGGGATCTGGAGGGGCATATGGGGAGATGATGTGTATATATAATAAAAACACTATACTGTACTATTCTATATGACATAATAACAAGATAAAAGAATGACAATGTGTTCTAGAAGTGGGGGAATTAAGAACTCTAAAGATAGATATTAGTGGTTTTAAAAATGCAGAGAAGAGAAATTAGATGAACATAGACTTCTTCATGAAATAATTCTTACAAGAAGAGGAGGAGATAGAAGTAGGACAATAGCTAGGAGTGAAGTTACTTCAAGTGAGGGTTTTTTGGAAGAGACAAGAACATTTTTGTAGGGACTAGGAGGGAAGCCAGTAAATAGAAAGAGAATGAAAATGAAGAATGAGAATGATAGTGAGGGCAATCTACTGGAAAAAAAAAATAGGACAGGGTAGGATCAAGAGATCATGATGTATAAATGTATAAAGGTTTGTCCTGATAGGAGAAAAGGCCATCTTTTCATATGAGACAAAGATAAAGAAGAAGAGAATTGAAAGCTATATCTGAGTGAGGTCAGAAGAAGAGGTGGGGGCGGGGGGAGATGGAGCTCTTGATGAATGACCTTCATTGTGTGTGTCTATGTGTTTGTGTAGCAGGAAGTGAGATCTTCAGCTAACAGAAGGGGTGGCAGTGTTTCATTCCATTCAGTCTTTCAGGAGGGATAAAAAAGTTGGGGATAGCTACCGTGATAAAAGGGTTAGGAAATCAATTAGGAAAGTGTAAAACTATTGCGTCTTTGCTATGATTTTATATAGTATAAATTTGTAGTGGATCCAATCATCATGGTTTTGTGACTTTCAATAGCTCCATTCAGGAGCACATAAATAAGTATAAAGGATGTGGATAGCAGGAATAATCCAAGGTTGGGGATTATCAAGGCACAATCAGTGATATGATGATGAGAAAATACTTAAACAAGTTCAGTGCTTGCCTGACAATCTTGCTGTCAATCACAATCCTGCCCCCATACAAGGGGACTTCAGGATATATATTTTGAATTTCAAATTAGGCATTTATGGTGTATTTTTAAATACATAACTTATTATGTGCCTTCATAATCTATCCTTACTATTATCAACTCTATTGAACAATAAGAACAACAACAACAAAACCAATGCCTCCAAAACAAAACAAAAACCCTCATTAGAAACTTAAAAAATTTTTTTATTTAGTCAATTTGGAATATTTTTCCTTGGTTACAAGAGTCATGTTCTTTCTCTCCCCTCCCCCAAATCCCTTCCATAGCCAACACAAATTCCACTGGGTTTTACATGTGTCCTTGATCAAAACCTATTTCGATATTGTTATATTTGCATTATGGTGATCATTTAGAGTCCAAATCCCCAATCATATCCCCCTCGACCCATGTATTCAAGCAGTTGCTTTTCTTCTGTATCATTGCATTCATTGTTACTACTAGAGAAGTCCATTACATTCGATTGTGCCACAGTGTATCAGTCTCTGTGTACAATGTTCTCCTGGTTCTGCTCCTTTCACTCTGCATCAGTTCCTAGAGCTTGTTCCAGTTTACATGGCATTCCTCTAGTTCGTTATTCCTTTGAGCACAATAGTATTCCATCACCAACATATACTACAATTTATTCAGCCATTCTCCAATTGAAGGTCATTCCCTCATTTTTCCAATTTTTTTTGCCAGCACAAAGAGCACAGCTATGAATATTCTTGTACAAGTCTTTTTCCTTATTATCTCTTTGGGGTATAAACCCAGCATTGCTATGGCTGGATCAAAGGGCAGACAGTCTTTTATCACCCTTTGGGCATAGTTCCAAATTGTCTTCCAGAATGTTTGAATCAATTCACAGCTCTACCAGCAATGAATTAATGTCCCAACTTTGCCACATCCCCTCCAACATTCATTACTTTCCTTTGCTGTCATGGTAACCAATCTGCTGGGTGTGAGGTGGTACCTCAAAGTTGTTTGGATTTCCATTTCTCTGATTATAAGAGATTTAGAGCACTTTTCTCATGTGTTTATTAATAGTTTTGATTTCTTTAACTGAAAATTGCCTATTCATGTCCCTTGCCCATTTATCAATTGGAGAATAGCTTGATTTTTTTGTACAATTGGTTTAGCTCTTTGTAAATTTGAGTAATTAGACCTTTGTCAGAGGTTTTTGTAATGAAGATCGTTTCCCAATTTGTTGCTTCCCTTCTAATTTTGGTTGCATTAGTTTTGTTTGTATGAAAATGTTTAATTTAATGTAATCAATATTATTTATTTTACATTTTGTAATTTTTTCTAACTCTTGCTTGATCTTAAAATCTTTCCTGTCCCAGAAATCTGACGAGTATACTATTCTGAATTCACCTAATTTACTTATAGTTTCCTTCTTTATATTCAAGTCATTCACCCATTCTGAGTTTATCTTGGTGAAGGGTGTGAGATGTTGATCCAAATCTAATTTCTGCCACACTATCTTCCAATTTTCTCAGCAGTTTTTATCTAAAAGTGGATTTTGGTCCCAAAAGCTGGGATCTTTGGGCTTGTCATAGACTCTCTTGCTGAGGACACTTACCCCAAGTCTATTCCACTGATCCGCTTTTCTATCTCTTAGCCAAGTACCATATTGTTTTGATGACCACTGCTTTATAGTATAATTTGATATTTGGGACCAAAAGGCCTCCTTCCTTCACATTATTTTTTCATGATTTCCCTGGATATCCTTGATCTTTTTTTCTTCCAAATGAACTTTGTTTTTTTTCCCTAATTCAGAAAAAAAAAGTTTTTTTGCTAGTGTGATGGGCATGGCACTAAATAATTAAGTAAGTTTGGGTAGGATGGTCATTTTTATTATATTAGCTCATCCTACCCATGAGCAGTTAACGTTTTTCCAATTGTTTAGATCAAGTTTTAATTGTGTGGAAAGTGTTTTGTAGTTGTGCTCATATAGTTCCTGCATTTGTCTTGGCAGATATATTCTTATATTGTCTAGGATGATCTTAAATTTTAAATTTCTTTTTTTAATTCTTGCTGCTGAATTAAGTTGGAGATATATAGAAATGCTGATGACTTTTGTGAGTTTATTTTTGTATTCTGCAACTTGGCTAAAGTTGTTGATTATTTCCATTAGCTTTTTGGTTGATTCTCTAGGATTCTTTAAGTAGACCATCATATCATCTGCAAAGAGTGATAGTTTGGTCTCCTCATTGCCAATTTTAATACTTTCAATTTCTTTTTCTTCTCTAATAACTACTGCTAGTGTTTCTAGTACAATGTCAAATAATAGAGGTGATAATGGGCATCCTTGTTTCACTCCTGATCTTATTGGGAATGCTTTTAGTTTATCCCCATTGCAGATGATGTTTGCTGATGGTTTTAAATATACTGCTTATTATTTTTAGGAAAGACCCTTCTATTCCTATACTTTCTAGTGTTTTCTATAGGAATGAGTGTTGTATTTTGTCAAAGGCTTTTTCTGCATCTATTGAGATATTCACGTGATTTTTTTTTTTGGTTTGCTTGTTTATATGGTCAATTATGTGGATGGTTTTCCTAATGGAAACTTTTTGAATGTAGCAAAACAAATTCTTCTACTGGCCATACCTGAAAGAATCTCTTTTTCTTTATTTTAAGACCACAATACATTTCATCATCAATCTTCTGAACTCATAGCTTTATTATTGCATTGAACAGTTTTAAATACTTTCAAATTGTTTTCCTGTACAATGTTGTCATTTTATAAAGTATTTTCTTTTTTCTTGGCTCACTTTGCTGTTTATCAGTAAAGAGAAGTCTTCCCAGTTCTGAAACTATTTCTTTCTTTAAACATAATACTATCCCATTCCATTCAGTCAGTTAGTTAATCAGCCAAATTACAGTGATGACCTTTTATGTGCCAGACACTCAAGAAACACTGAGAAAACAAAGAAAGGTCAAAAATAGTTTCTGCTCTCAAGGAGATCATAGTCTAAGGAAGAAACATATACATTCACACATGCAGATATGCACTTAAATAACATATAATTTTTAAGCTATTCAAAATAGGGTAAACCCTTATTTTCTAATTATTTTGTCTACTACAAAAAGAGCTTCTATATTTTTGAGCATAGCAGTTTTTTTTCCTCTTTCTTTAATCTCTTTGTGGAATGGGCCTAGCATATTTATTTCCATAATATTTGGACTCTTTCAGAGCTCAACCAATAGAGTTCCAATGTGGTCATTTTCCCAAAGTCTCTCAATACTTCATGCAACATATATTTTTTTTAAAGCTATCACACACAATGCTTCAGGAATCCACCCTCAACATAAAGTAGGACACATTAACTATCACCTTGGGTTCAGAAGTCCTCATCTAGCCAAATACCATATTTGATACTAGAAATTCGATGCTACATTTCAAATGTAGCAAATCTAGGGGCTATTATTGTCTGGAATGGATCCATTTTCCTGGTTCATTCATTCACTAAAGTTTTGTGTTTTTAGAACAAGATATGGGTTAGAATCCACAAAAAGGAACATCCTCTTCTTTTTGTGATAGATATTTAAATATTTACTGAACCACCCACAATTTAGCATAGCAGAAAATTCCTTTTAAAATAGAAATCAGTTTTTGTCAAGATATGATTCTCTTTCAAACTATGGTCCAACTGTGTAACTTGGGTACCACAGGGAGGAGTGCTCTGAGTTTCCTTACAGAGAAGATACATAAGGACCATACCAGGATTAATGATGCACATCTTTAAATAATATATTCTAGTGTCACCATTTTAGTTTCATTATCTTTAAAGATCTTTGTTCAAACCCACATTTCTAGGCAGGGCTCCTTTAAGCTATTTGGGTTTACTTTTTTTTCTTAGCTGGTTGTACAATTAGAAGAGGGAAACCTTTATTGTCTCTTTTTTCCCAGCGATGTACCTAGACTCTGGTCAAAGAGGACTTTAGCTTCCAGTAATCTTAACCCTTTTATGAGTGTAAATTGATCACTTAACATTTTTTAAAAAGTCCATTTGGTATCTGACCTGCTAACCTTCATATGACGACATGACATCTTAAAATCACAGTAAGTATTAGAAAAATTATGCTTTAAATATGGGCCTTTGTATCTTTTACCACATCCTCTTCTCCAGCGGTTATTACCTAATAATTTTTGACACCGTGATTAAACACAAAGTTTTCCATTTTATGATTCCATTTCAAATATACAATTGCCAACGTATATATCAAAGTGAAAATTAGGCGTCCTTAAAGAGTCTGTAATTATATTTGTGCATTAAAATGTCAACTGAGCAAAATGAATGATTTCAAACAATATTTTAATCTAATTGTTTTAAAATCAAACAATTAATCAGGGTTTTATCATCGCTCCTAAATAATCTCTTGTGTTTCAACTTAGAAATGGTCTCCAATGCTAAGCTTTGATTTGGGGATTTATTCAAAACAGCAGCATTCAATTCATTAATTACCCTCAAAGCTATGGCAGGTAGATCTGATTGGGGACTTAAATGACACAGTAAAGCCAGGCTCCTACCTGTTAGGACTTCACTGATTCCTAATGAGAACTAAATTTCATAAAGGAGGGTTTTTTTTTTTTTGCTATTAAAACCTGAAAAGCAATAACTCTATGTAGAAAGCCAGATTTGGGAATTGTTTTGGTAGCATCCCATCCAGGATTGTTAATTAAAGGTCTCTGTTAAGTTTTGGTCAAAGAGACCAGCACAGCCTTTGAATTGTGACTATATAGAAGGGAAACTGTTTAAAGAACTAAAGGGAAACTAATCTATCTATCTATCTATCTATCTATCTATCTATCTATTATCTATCTATCTATCTATCTATCTATCTATCTATCTATCTATCTATGTATAACACCAAGAGCCCTTCCCCAATGGGTGAATGGTCAAAAAATGTAATCATACATGTGGAATAGCATAAAAATTATCAGATAATTATTGTGTTGGTTTGTTTTGCTAAATTATTTTAACTTAAAATTTTTTTCTTTCTTTTAGTTAATTGATTTGGTTTAATACATTATATGTTCATCTCACTCCCATCCTCTGTCCCCTCTCTAGAGAAGGCATCATTATACACATGCACACACACACACACAAACACAAAACTATGTCATGAATGTTTATATTTATCAGTTCTTTCTCTGGAGTTGAACAAAATTAATTTGGAAGAACAAAAGAAAAAATATCAAAGTAATTAATGATTCTTTTCCCTCTTAAAATAAATTTTAAAATAAAATAAAAAAATTTGAAATGAAAAATTTGAAATAAAATACTTGATAACAAGATATCGCTTATAAAGGGGGTGCAAGAGATATATTTGGAAATGAAGGAGATACACAAATAAGAGTTATCATTAGTTTTTAAAGGCCTGAAGGAAGAATTGTCATTGTTCAACATGTTACATGTCTGATAAACTCATTCATAGTATGTATGGTATATGGGTTGATATAAGGAGATGGACACTGGGATAAAATATGCTTTTTCTTTATCTTTTTAAAAATGCTTTTTCTTATTCCTGCTATTTTGTACCACAATTAACCACTGGATTTTTTCTTAGGATGAGATTTTTTAAATAAAATTTAGGCATGCGAAAGAACTCTCGTTCAATTTAGTGCAACATAATTGTATGATGTGCCAATTCCTAGGCAAAAAGTACTCTGCTAGGTACTAGGCATACAAAGTTGCAAAAAAAAGAGACTGTCCTCAAAGAGCTTTGATTCTATTGGAAATGTTATATGCTCATATAAAATTGTAATGAGGGCTTGGCAATTGGAACTCAATCCATGGAGTATGCCACATCTGCTGTCAACCCAAATGGAAGAAGCTGGGAACCATGTTTCTAGTAGGACATGATGATATATAATGGAACATCTCTGACCCCTGACAAAGCACGCAGCAGTACTCTCTCTCTGTTTCTGGTTGCCTTATTATATGAAGATAAATAGCTTTTCAATTGGCTGTTGGGTCAGAATTGCTAGTGCTCATGGAAAATACCACCATTATGTTCTGACTTTTTAAAAATTCTCTGATATCCAGCAAGGAGGACAAGATGTTGTGAGTTCTAGAGGAGGATGGATCCAAGGATGCTCCTGATTTGGAGCTGGTATAAGGTGTAGTGCCAGTCACACCTAATTTTTCCAGACCAGCATAAATATATCCATGAGAATTTATCCCTATTGTTTTTCTTTTTTCTATTATATCTAATCTTTTGTCCTTATAGTTATGACTTGTTGAGATTCAAAAGATCAGAGCATGAAGAGACCAACAATGGGAAAAAACCCTGATGATTAAATTGAATACCAACCCATAATACCTAGCCTGCCAGTGGGTTGACTTGGTAACTCCTTCAGGGTACGGATTCTTTTGCTTTTCTATATCTTCAGTGTTTAGCACATGGTAGTCACTTAATAAATATATATTGAGTTACTGACTGAGATGCTCAAAAAGACAATTCAGATTTCTTCTTTTTTTTTCGGGGTCAGTCAACATGATAGCTTTACACTAAAAAGCAGCAATCCTACTCAAAACAAATGTCCCCAGATCTAGGATATCATATACAGAGATTAATGAGGCTATATCCTTCATAATTAAATGACTTCCTGAAGGTTGATAAGCAATATCTGATGACTATTTTGTGTAAAATTTGCTGACTCTTACATATAATTGCCTTCAGCATTCAGAAAATGTAGGTTGCTAACAAAAATCAGCGATTCAGAGTTGGGAGCAACCTGGGAGGTTATCTAGATCCATTCGGAATTAAATTTAAAATTCACATCACACATATCCACAAAGAATAAAACCTTGTCCAGGGAGGTTTTAATTTTTTTCTTTTTCTCTTATTTCATATGTGGTCATTTAGAGGAATTCAATTAACAAGGAGTACCCATTGGTTAGAGAATGAGATATATATAGTAAAGGATGTGATTGACTATTATTGTTCTACAACAAATGGTGAAGAGGATGGTTTCAGAGAAACTTGGGAAGACTGTAAGAACTGATGCAGAATAAAGTGAGCAGAATAGGGGGGACAATTCATGGAATAATAATGATATTATAAAGAAAAACAACTTTGAAAGACAGGAACTCTGATCAATGCAATTATCAATCATGATTGCAGGGCATTCAGGATGGAACAAGCTCCCCACATCCTGACAGTGAGGCGATGAACACGGAGTGCAGACTGATACATTTTATTTTGAACATGGCCAATGGAAGAAATTGTTTTTCTAGTATTAGGTTTTATTTTTCTTTATATCCTAATGCTTGGGTGAGGCGGAGAGATGGAACAAAATAGATTTTTGTTGGCTTAAAAATGATTTATTTTTAAAATGTAAAAATTCAATTAGCTAGCAAGTAAGATTATTAAGTATTTCTCATGTATCTGTAGTGTAATATACTCAATATCCAGGGAGGTATGTTAATGAAGCTTAAAGGTACTGAGCAATAAATAGATTTTACTAAGCTTCCAAAGGATTTATTTCATTCAAAGTGTCATCTTCCTATTTATCCTGCTTTCTGTATATTTGTTTATTTGTCTCCCTCATTATATTATGAGTTTCTTGAGAACAGAAATTATTTTTTGCCTCTTCCTTTATCTCTAGTAGCCAGCATATAGCACAATACCTGGCACATGGTAGACACTTCACAAATATTGACTGATTGACTGATGAATTGATATCCAAAAATAGAATGAGCTACCTTGGAAAGGAGTGGGTTTCAAACGGTCTTCAAGCAGTAGTCTTCAGTTCATTGATTGATTGAAAAAGACAGAGGCCAGTTGACTATTCATTGCCTATTAGATTGGAGATTCTGGCATGCATTGACCTCTATGTCCCTTCTAACTAAAAAAAAAGATGCTGTGATTTAGACACTATAGTTTGTTGTTCTTAATTTTGATAGGACTAGATTTTTCTGAATTTTATATTAATTTAACATGACAAAGATAGAATTTTGTATTTTCTGCCTGATATTTCTCTAAAGAGTCATATTCTAGAGGATTACAGATGTGTTTGCCTTTTTAAAGTCTAGTTTGTCTAAGATTCTTTCAGGGATAGGCAACCTTGCAAGATGTTAAGAATGTGTTTTCTTGAAGCCTTGAAAATCTAATCAAAATGAATTTCAAAAAATAAAGTAAAGAGAAGGGAGGAAACTACTTAGAAAGTAGAAATACTTAGAAAGTGGAAAGGTAATGATTTCAGAAAAATCTGGAAACATCTACATGAACTGATGCAGGGTGAAGTAGGTAGAACCAAGAAAACATTGTGTACAGCAACAGCAGAATTGTATGATGATCAGTTCTGAATGGCTCAGCTATACTCAGCAATGCAATGATCTAAGACAATTCCAAATGACTCACGATGAAAGATGCTATCTGCCTCCAGAGAAGGACCTGATGGAATCTGAATGCAGATCAGAGCATCCTATTTTCACTTCATTTTGTCATGTTTTTTGTTTTGTTTTGTTTTGTTTTGTTTCATATGGGCCTTATTCCACAGCATGATGAATATGGAGATATGTTTTATATGATCACACATATAGTATAGATCAAGTTACTTTATCTTTCAGAGAGGGAAAGAATTTGGAACTTGAAATTTTTGAAAACAAAAATTGTTATTACATGTAATTGGAGAAAATAAAATATAATTTAAAAAAGAAAGTAGGAAAGTAGTAGAGGCACATAAAATTTATTAGAACCAGAGTGAATAAAATGAATTGAGGTGAAAAACTTAGAATAATAAGTTGTGTCCAGGATATTAGGGACTATATAAGTCAGTAAACAAATATTTATTTAGAACATACTATGAACCACATAGTCTAGTGATTCAAAGATTCAAAGAAAAGCAAAAGACATTTTCTATTAAGAAACTCATAGTCAAATGGGAAAAAATAAACCTGAAGAATTTATTTTAAAAAGTGGTAAATGAGAGATGAAATTGGTGAGGTAGTTTGAGTGTAGGTTTTGAAAGCCTTGAATGCCAGACTAAGAAGTTTGGACTTCTTCCTTTAAGCAATGGGAAAGTTGTATATGATTTTATATCTAAGAACAGAAGTAGGAAAGTAGTAATAGTCAAAGAAATAATACTTGAAGCAATAGGGACTAGAAAGGGATTGTTTTGAGTTCAAATCTCTCCTCTTTGATGAAAAGCTACAAATTCTGTTTGGATTTTCATTTCAATTTCATATTAGTGTTTATAGATCCCTTTCATTAAATTTGTTCTCTTCAACATTGAATTCAATTTTGTAAAAAACAAGAAACTGCCAAAAAAAAACCCACTTTATGATGTCAGAAATGAAGAGAGAAGAGAAGGTGGCAGGAAAGACGAGAAAAAAGAATAAAGAGAAAGGAAACGAATAGCAAAAGACAGTTTCAAAAACAGAAAACAGAAGATTTGATTTTGGAGAGGTGAAAGGAGAGGTAGGCTGGAATAGAAACAGAGAAAAAAGAATAAAATTAGACAATAAGAAGTTAGCAAATATGTAGGAATTACAAATTACTTTATCTTTGCCTAAATTGTCATAAATGATATTTGACTATAATATTCTTTAATATATTTATAGTTGTTTCATCTTGTTCCTCAGAGTCAGTTCAGAGATGGGAACTTTATATGTTCTGTTTAGCACCCAGCAGATGTTTGAAAGCTAAACAAAATCTGAAAGGAAAAAAGAATGCAAGAGTATAAAAGATTTCTGTTGTATATGAGAATAAGATTAGAAGAGGATACAGAAAAGAAAATGGGTTCATGAACAAACCTATGATCTTTCTTGATAACTTACAGTTATGTCACTTCTATTCGTTATTTAGCCAATGCTTTCAGGAATTATTGATTTACTAGATTGATAATTACACACGCATTGATCTGCATTCGCTCCTTACACAGATGTAGAATATGTTGGGAAGAGAGTTGTGAAGAGCCATCTGGAATGTGGGAAATGGTCACTTTTCTGTGACAGGATGACTTTGGCCTATCAGATATCATGATTACTGCTTCTGATGTTTTTAGCAGTTATGGTATAACATTTGATAGAGGCATTTATGAAAATATTCCAAAGTATGTAAGAAGTTGACTTAGGAAACTTAGGGATTTCTTTAAACTTTAGAGAAATGTTTTTGATTTGTTCTTACTGTGGTCTAAATACAGCATGCACGTCTTGTTTCCTTTTTTCTTTTTTTGAAATAGCATAACTTGATTCATAAATTACAAATGGCAGAATCAAGCTACATGGATAAACTTCATGTTCAGAAAATCAAGTCTTTTAATAGATTCATTCTTCTTTTTTTTAAATGGGTGAATATTTTGATTTATTTACTATGAGTACTGAAAAGAACATATTAAATTTTAAGTACCTTTCCTCACAGAGGACTGAAAATTATCTGATTTCAGAAAAATCTCAGTCTAATGATGCATTCTGGTGTGGAGGTGATCACAAGTTTGCACAGGTAAAAACTGGACCTTACAAACTGGAATGGCTTTGAGTTCTGAGTTCCAGAAATAGCTGCCCAAGTTTCATCTTTTAAAAAAGGGCAGAAAAACTTTATGCCTACAAACATGGTCATTACTTGAGGATTTGTCTTCCCCTATAGTATTAACTCACATGGACTACCATGAAAGGTATCAACATACCTAAAATGAGGCTTATCTTTTATTGGGGGAGGAAATATCTACCCGATTGAAATCAAGTTCACATGATCATGAATTTCCCTAGTACTAGACTAGAATCCCCCTAGTACAATTAAATGAAAATAGGGCATTTAAGTCATCACTGGCTTCAAGTGGCCATTTTTAAGCTGATAGTTTATATATTTTAAAATTCATTCAAGGCAAAGTAGAGACAGGTAGGGGTGGAAAGGTGGCAGAGTAGATAGAGTGACTGGTCTAGTATCAGGAAGACATCTTCATGAATTCAAATCTAGCCTCAGATATTTAGAAGCTATGTGATTCTGGGCAAGTCATTTTACCCTATTTGCCTCAGTTACCTTAAGTATAAAATGAGCTGGAGAAGGAAATGGGAAACCACCCTGCAAAGAAAACCCCAAATGGGATGATGAAGAATTGAACATGACCAACATGATTCAATAATAGCAACAATAGACAGACTTCTGATTTTCTTGTATCAGCTGAATAGAAATGGATGCAGTTAATAGATGTGGTTTCTGATATTTTCCTTGTGTTATTTTGGATCCCTGGATTTATAGTAATAAATTATAATCTTTTTATTTTTATAAATCATTTACAATCGAAGCTCACAAGTAAGCCCATGAGAAGGATAATTGGATCACAATGAATAGTCACATAGAAGAAATAGAAAAAAAACCACTAATTTGCTTTTGAAATTCTCTAGAATTTAGTATCTTTTAAGACGTGGGTTGATATAACAGATTTATTATATGGTTTCTAGTGCTTGAATCGATAATGCCTATTCCTCTACTTTTAAAGGGATGTCTCAGGAAAAAAAATAGTGTTAAGGTAGTGTATGTATGTGTATGTGTGTATGTCTGTTTGTCTATGTAGGTATATATGCATATATGCATATCTAAATAGGTAGCTGGAAGACACAGTGGATAGAGTGCTAGGCTCAGAGTCAGGAAGACTAATCTTTGTGAGTTCAAATCTGACCATGGACTCTTACTATCTGTATGATCCTAGACAAGTCACGTCACCCCATTTGCCACAGTTTCCTCATGTGTAAAATGAGCTGGAGAAGGAAATCATGCATTACTCCAGTATCTTTGCCAGGAAGACACCAAATGGCAATCATAGAGTTGGACGCGGTTGAAACTAAATAAACAAAATATATGCAAATATAGATGTATATGTGTTTATATATGTGACTAAATAAATTTGTATATTAATTATATTACACTTTTTCTTTGTGTACAACCCTTGTCCGGGTGCTTAGGCTTCAAAAACCAAAAGTAATATGAAGGGGAAAGAAGATGAAAGATGGGCAAAGATGAGATGGATAGTGTCATGGAAGCAATGAATATGAGTTTTGAAAGACTTCAGGAGATAGTAGAAAGAGTTCAGGGGACAGGAAGAGTCAGACATGGAGGAATGACTGAACAACACCATAAGTTATAGTCCTTGCTTCTCCAATATTACATTTTCTTAGAGGGGATATGAAGCATCCATGGAGAAGGACAATATAAGGTAGAGAGTGAAAAATGGAAAGGAGAAGGTCAGAAAGGGAGTCCAAGATAATCTGAAAAGATAAAATACATTCTAGAAAGGGGGTGGGAGGGGATTTGAGAAGGCTTCATGAAAGAGATACTTCTAGCATTGAGAGCTGAGTTATCTGCAGTGGAGACAATGCGGGAATCCATTCAGTCATGGAGATTACCTTTGTGAACAGCGGAAGACAGGAGGAGTTCACAGAGCAGCTAATAGTTTAGTTGGGTACATGATGGGCATATTTTGAATTAAAGCAGCAAAATTGGAATCAGATAGTAGAACGACACACACATATTTCATCCTACAAGTAACAGGAATTTCCTCAAGGTTTTTGAGGAGGGGAGTGATGTCGGAATGTTTAATTTTATTTACCAGTAAGATATGAAGATATTAGAGGTATAAGACTAGAACTCATGCTCTAATTTTGGGATGTCTATATATGTAAATATATGGTAATATGTAGACACAAATATGCAGATAAACATACTCATATGCCTATATACATTACATATTTGCACACACAGCTTTATATATGTGTGGATGTATATATGTATATATGTCATTTTCATTGAGATAATAATTCTATTTTAATAGAAGCAGCTGGGATAATTAAAGGAAATAGTATAGACATAGAAAAGACCAGGACAAGTGACAGAACCCAGGGGGAATTTTCACATTTGTGAAGGGGAAGAAATCAGGAAAGGATATAGGGAAAGGGTAGTTATTCGGATAAGGAAAAAATGAAGAGGAATCAATGACTTGGAAGTCAAGAGAGTAAAAAGTGTTCATGTGGTACTAGGTCAGAATAGATGCTGTAATCAGGTCAAGAAATATGAGGATTGTGAAAAGGCCATAGAATTTGATAATTAAAAACTTTATAAAATGCAGAATGTCACAAAATATAAAGGGTATGTTTGTTTTCATTCCATAAGAACCCTTAATTATGTATCCTTTAAGTATCCCAGAAAAACTTAACTGGTTGAGTGTCTCACTAGTGAGATAGGTCATTCACATTTACTTTTAATTCATTCAGCACAGTGAGATGAAGAGTGTGAAAAAATACCAAAGTGAATGATGCTCAGCTCTATCTTCCATGTTGGTTCAACGCCCAGTCTTTGGGTACATCCTGCCCAATTTTCTCTATCCCAACTGGCCATTCAGTGACCTTTGGGATGTAGGATATAAATGAGTGATACTTGTACTATCTGTCATTCTTGCTCTGTGGTCCATTCAAGCTCTCTTCATTCAATAAACTACTACAACCCCTGCCTGCTCAATTTAAAAAATCTCATTTGAGGTAGTTTTCTCCTATAAATTTTAAATATATTTTCAGTTGATGTTAATGATCTACTAAGTTCTCTAGTTTCATATTTTTATTCCTCCATTAATATAGGATCTCATGAATGCATTGACTTTCTTGAAAAATTCAAATCATGAACCATTTATGCCCTCTCCTCCTGTATGTCTCATGTAAGTGCTCTCTAAGAAATCCCTTACAGAAAGTCCACCCTCTACCCTAGTATTGGCCCAGAGACTCCTTTAGCTCTCTCAACATGTCTTAGATCTAAATAGATTACCCAGGCTCAGTATTGCTTATCTCCAACTCTCATCACATGACTAGCCCATCTTCTTTTTCCAGACATCTCTCTCTCTCTCTGTTGATGTCTTTTACACCTCTTCTTTTGGGCAATTCTGAGTAATGTGCTGCAGCCTACTCACCCCCCCCCCATATGCTTCTCCATAGCCATACAGGTGACCCTCAACTTTAATTCTTTGGAGACTGTGGCATTCCATGAGTCATAGCCATATGGCATCACCAGGATAATATTATTTTCTGATTCTCAGTATATAAACATTCAAGTGTCTAAATAGGTGTATTTTTTTCTTTGCCTTGATTTTGCCTCAAGACTTTGATATACAAACACATGTTTTACCCTTTAAGCATATAAAATGTTTACTGCAAGTTAATCTCTGTCCCCATATAGATGACCTGTTTGCTGTTTCATAGATACAAAGAAAGACATTTATTTTTTTTCTTTGAAATATTGTCGACTAGACAAAATCTTTAGTCTGCATTCAAATGACTTAGTTATATTGTGAATGACTCATAATAGATATTTAATCATGAGGCAGTTTCCAACTGACACTCTGAATATTCGCAACAATCTTAGTATGTAATGAAGAGAAACAAATCACTATTAATATTATCCCAAACCAAGGGAAACAAGCAAGGTACCACTAACCCAATCACCATATAATGCATTTCAAAGCTAGTAGTAAATGACTCTTGGATTATTCACATGGTGTGTGACCTCCTTTTCGATATGGTGACTATATTGATGATTTCTACTCAAATTTGAATACTGCCTGTTTTGATAAGAAACTGGGTCAAAATGATCCATGCTGCACCTAAGGCCACCAAATCTGGAGGCAAGCATTGATAAGAAGTCCTTCTGGATAGAGTAAGAATAGGGGTCAACAATGAATAGAATAATTAGTTAGATGAGACATTTTTGAGTTGGGGTGAGCTCCTGCCCTGATCAACTTTGTCCTCCCCATCTGATAGACTGCCTCCTCTTCATAAGGAAGAGCCCCCAATCACCCTAAATGAAGGACATATGCCCAAGCAATGGTTTGTAGTTTGTGGCACAAACATCCCTAGTTATAACTGATGATTTGGACTGATTTAAAATTGTGCTTATTCTAAAGTTACTTTAGTAAGATAGTCTTGAGAGCATCCAGAACTGAGACAACTTGAAAAAAAAGATGTACTCATACATTTAAAATTTAGGTCCTATAAAAATCAAACAGTCAAACTTCAATATAAGACTGGTTCAAGAATATACATCTGTCTCCAAATTGTTTAGGTATGTTTTTGTCTACCTTTTTATAGGTTCTGCTTTCTTACAAAAATCCTTGGGTTTTATGAGGAATGAGAGAGGGAAACATTGATGGGTTGAACAGTTGAGCAATGGTTGCCACAATATTGCATTTTTAATTTAATAATTAAAGTGTTTAAAGTTTCTTGGGGTTACATTCAGAAAATTTCTCCACGACAACAAAAAGCAGGAGAACATTTTAATTATTCTATCAAATAAGTAAAAAAAATTAATTCTGACTAAACTGGAAGGGGGAAAAATCAAGCTGCCAGTAACATCATCTGAAACAGATGGTTCCAAATAGTTGGAATGCTACTTTCTGCATACTTCAGTGACTCCTGAAATAACAGAAAACTCCATAAATATATAGAAAAGCAAACAGACAAATCAGATATAGTACTGAGCTTCACTTTAGTCAGTAGGAATGCTGCCCTATTTCTGAAAAATACTTCCATAGTCAACATGGAATCATATATATATAATATGTATATATATATTGCTAGACCTTTTTCAAAACTAGGTGAATCAGAATTGGAAGAGATCACAAAAGAAGACAAAATTTATTGATGAATCAACTTAAGAGAATCACATATGACATAATCAACATTTCTAATACAGAACAATTAGAAAATGCATGAGTTCATATCTGTATACATCAAGTCCAAATCTCATTGTTTACCTTATTTTCCTTGCTTATAGGAACGAAATTTATTACATTATTTAAATATGCTTTGGTTCTCCAACTTTGGCATTTCACCCCATGGATCTGAGCTGAGTATATCCTTTTTTTATCATAAAAATTGAATGAAAAAAAGCATGGATTTTTTACAAATGACTATCATATTTTTTAGAATCAAAGAATAAAGAGCAAAATAATTTATAAACTTTCTCATTGACCTTCCTTCTTAAGAAAATAATTGGCACTTGCTAAAACCTCTAATAATAATTATAGGATCCTGATAACAATGGATAAATTTTCTTTTGTGAAACATATTACAAATGATTGTGTTATAAAATTCATCTTACATTTATTCAATTTTAATTTCATTTTAATAATAGAATGGGAAAGAGAAAAATCAGAAATTACCAGAAAATGACAATGATTTTTGAATTTATTTGGGGAAGATAGATCAGTTTTACCGTTTACTTGAGATATATATTAATAGCTAAGTCCTGATTAGTGTGAATAATGAATCCTGTGAAGTGGTCACATATTAGAATTTGCACTATTCGAAGTTGTAATTATATAAAATATGATAATTGGTTCCAGCCCAATGGAAATATGCAGTGCAAATTTGAATAATGCAACCACTTCACAAGGTTCATCATTTGCAGAAAAAGAGACCTAAATGTAATTCCTATGGAACAGAGCTCTCTTTTTAACATTTTTATACAAAAATCAGCCTTCTATCACACATCATCAATGCTTTTGTTTGGACAGGGATGGTAGAGTTCCTTATTAGAAATCACAGAGATATAAATTTCATGAGCCTCCCAGAATAGCAGATGAACATTCTGTTAAATTTAGCAATTATATTACTACTGGTTATTATTAAATACAGATTATATTGAAAGAAATGAAAGAAGTTCTACAAATTTCAACTTGCACTTATCCAGATAGGATAATAAGCAAAGTTGACTGATGTCATCCTTAATAAATATAAGCATATCATTATATTAATATTTATATAGAGATAAAGGACTAACAGAAGGAGTTAGTATCCACAGAGCATCTGAGAGTAAGGTGGTTAGAATTCCTTTTTAAAATATATTTATATATTGACTCCAGCCACATTGGCTCATATCTACATACACTGTATAGGGAGCATCAATCCAACAGAGCACCTATAGGCATTGCAAAGTGGAGGAGCTGTAAGAATAGAGAATTTTCTACTAGAAAAGAATATTTTGGTTGCTAACATACCAGCTGCCACAGTCACGATAAGCCACATTAAATGCTCATATATTAGCTTTTAGAAATGTTAATAATCTGCTTCTTAGATTCCAAGTCAAGTTTGACTTCGGTGAGAATGAAGAAAAAAGAAAGGGAATCTCATGTTTAAAATGAAATGCAAAACAAACAAAAAAAAAGAATGTGAGAAACAAAGACAAATAAAAGGATCGGGGCCATCAAATAATAATAGAAAGGTGGCACAGTTGGGGAAAAGTGACTTATCAATATTATTTCCCATGCTCTTCCTCTAGGTCATCAAGTAGATTAATATGTAACAGCAAGCTGTTCATTCATTGTGGAGGAGCAGCAAATTTCTCCCCTGGCACTGATAAACTCTCTGAGGCTAGAGGCCAAGGTGTTTATGCTCTGATGGAGACATTTGTGCCAGGTACCTGCTCCCAGTGATATAGTTAGGAGCACGGCACTCGAAGTATAACTTTAAAAGTCCATTACAGTCTAGTGCATTTGTTATTTCCAAGGTGGACAACTCTATTGGTTATTATCAATATGTTGTGAACAGGGACCTTGAGATTTGAGGTTTTGTTTAACGACCTTACCATAAAAATGGTAATATTCTGAAAAAAATGCAACTTCTTTTTCCCAAGACATTTTATTCCTCATGAAACAGGAATGATCTTTAGACTCATGTGTGAGATACTTCTCTGGTGTCAATGGCCATCTGTTTCCTATCGTTCAAATGCCTTTTAAAACCATCTCGAGATGGAGAAGTGTATTGGGAAGGCCAATGCATTTTGAATCAAAGGACCTGAGTTTGAATTCTCTGCTTGGCTCTTTACCCAGTGTTTGATCTCAGAGAAGTTCCTTTTTCCCTGGTTTCATATTCCTCATTTAAAAAACATGGCTTTTTGGATCATATGATCTTGAAATTTCCTTCCAATAAAAAAAAAAAACTAACCAATTTGATAATACTGTTAATTTCCCTTTTTATTCTACTAAAGTAATTTATGCTTTTATCCACTACTCAAAGGAATCATTTTCTCTTGTGGCAGCATACATTTGGTTGGTTCAAATCAAATTGCAAATTAAAATTTTTTAAACAATAATGTAATGTAGACAACATAATTCATTAATACAACTATATACTTGGCCACTATTAATGTTTTTTTTAAACCCTTACCTTCTGTCTTGGAGTCAATACTAAGGCAGAAGAGTGGTCAGGGCTAGGCAAAGGGGGTCAAGTGACTTGCCTGGGGTCACATAGCTGGGAAGTATCTGAGGCCAGATTTCAACCTAGGACCTCCCATCTCTATGCCTGGCTCTCAATCCACTGAGCTACCCAGCTGCTCCCAAACTATTAACATTTAAATAAACTAATTCCAATCTATGCAACAATTTAACATTTTAGTTACCCCTTCTAATTTCTCAATGGAATTCTTTGCCCATTCATTTTCCTTCTCATATGGGTTGCTCTTAGTCTGTATTCTTTTGTTTTATTTTATGAAAAAAAGTCTTTCTGTATTTTATTTAATTCCTCATACTTGCCAGTTTTAATCATATTATGCTTTATTCAATATATCCATATGACAATTTACTTTCATATTTCTCCCATTGTTGGACACTTAGCTGACTTCCACTTTTTTTAAATGACAAATGATGTTCTATGAAACTGATTAATTTTTGTTTTAGTTTTGGTTTTAATTGTTAGTGGATATAGACAACAATTGAAATGATCAGGTCAAAGTCTGTAATTATTTTGCAAATTTCTTACATGTTGCTATATTTTTCCCTAAAAAATATTGAACAAATTTACAATCCCATCGATAACAAAAGAATGTACCTGTTTGTTTCTAAATTTTCCAATATTAAATGCCATTGCTTTTAATCATTTTTGTCAAATTAAAAGTTATCAGTTGCCATATTACCTTAATTTGTATCTATATTATTATTAATGCACTTGATAATTTTTCCAAATGATTATTGACATCTGGTGTTATATATTTTGGATTGCAAGTTACATGTTTTGGTTGATTTTGTTTGTATCTACCATATACATAATAAATATCTCTTCCATTCATTTATTTTCTTTTTAAAAATCATATTCATTATTATTCTCCAGATTAAAAAAACAGAACCATCTTTTTTGTCTCTAAAATGTCTTGCTATAGTGGAGAAAAAAAGACCTAAGGTTCAGGAATACTTGAGTTTTATTCTGGTCTCCTATACATGCTAGGCTGTGTGGTCTGGGCAAATAAGTTAGTTTCCTAGAGCCCCAGACTACTCTCTAAGACTGAGGTGTAGAACTTTCCAATTTGCCTTGAAAACCAATCTGTTCCTCACTGGAAATTCCTAATATGTGAAACAAATATAGAAATGAATGTTTAATTAGAAAAAAAAACAATTCATCCTCATTACATTTTCTTCCATCTTTTTTTTTTTACTGTTCATTTTGATTTAAAATTAAATCTATCAACCAGGTAGAATTCATAGAGGTATGACTTATGGACTTATTTGTCTTTCTTGTTTCCCAGTTGCCCAAAGTAGATTGTCTAATGGCTCTAATCTCAAGTCGTTGTTGCTACAAAAGTCATCTTTTAAAATGCCAACATTGTCCCATTGATACTATTAGGTATCAAATCATGGAAAATTATGATGGCAATTGCCATTGGCCCACAGTGAAGAATGTCATTTAATCCAAGCAATGGGTTTTTGTATGGGAAGGGCTTCAGAAAGTTTAGACAGAGTTGACTAGTAAAAAAAGTGAACTGAACATATATGGATAATAGATAAACTGTATGAAAGTGAGACTAGCTAGATACTGAAGATAAAAAGGCAACAATTAAAAATTCCTTAAAATATTTTTCCTGCTTGCCTGAAGTGTGTGTATATGCATGTGTGTTGGCGTGTTGGGGGTTGAAGTAGAAGTAGCATCAGTACCGATGAATCCATATAAGGTAAATTCCGAAGGTAGGAAGTGCTAACAGATAAAGAAGTTTTCCATAGGAATTTCTACCTGAATTGAATCTTGATGGAAGAAAGTTTCCAGGAGGAAGATGTGCTAGGGTAGCATACTCCAGGCATATGCCTTTTTCCATTTGGGAAATGGAATTCTTTGGGAATAACAAGTATGGGCATTTATCTGTAGTGTAATGCACATAAAGGAGAATAAAAATGGATTAATTCTGAGATAACATGAAGTCAAGAGTTTTAAATAAGCCAATGCAAGGAGAGGAGTTTCTAGTTTATCTAAGGCAAAAGAGAGTCACATAAAGCAGGTTCTTTTGCAGAGGAGAGATGTGATTGTCAGTGTGGTTTTCCAGGAGATGCTTTACTCAGTTGTGTAGAAAATGGATTGTGGAAGTGATCATTCTAATTTCTCATAATTCCAACTAGGTGGTTTATGTGATCATTCAGCAGAAAAGCAAATAATACAGGAAACAAAGATTATGTTTTTATACAGAAATTTTCAGGTTTTTACCTTTCCAGCTCTCTTGAGCCTTTCAAAATCCAGACCTCAGAGTGTATGTAGCATAGCTCGATCAACTAACTACGAATTTCAGCCAGTGCCAAGATTCAAATCCAGAAAAGGGAAATTCTCACTTCATTAAGGAGTCATTAGAGGGAGAAAGGTGATCTTACAGGTGTTGTTTCATACATAAATGCTTTTAATATGGTTAATTTTAAAAGATGCTATAGCTAATTGTGAAAATCACCAGGATTATGCTTTGATTCTTGGCAGACCCAGAAAAGTCCTCCCATCAGAATGACCTTACACATGTGCCTCTGGGACTGACTGTCTTTACTTCCCTCATTTAGGCGATATGGAGAAGAATAATGTTTCATATCATGTTTTCTAACTAAATGGATAGTCTGTTAATTTTACTCATAAAAATTGTTAATCTGTGATTCAGGAAGGCAACCTAATTTCCTTGTCGATAGATGACAAATATGATGGCTTTCAATTTGTTATTATTATACCTTTCCTCTAAAATAATTCCAGAGGGGTGATTTCGGCCAACAGAATCAATTCTGTGAAAAGAATAGATATTGCAAAGATGATTAAGCATTTTACATCTCTTTTGTTATATTAGAAATATTTGTTGCCCCAGATGCATTTTTGTGGAACGGTTGAAACTTTCTTGGAACAAGTCTTGGGCAATTCAGAAATGCATATTTGCTGCCCACTTTGGAGAGCAAGTCCACTCATCTGGGAGAATTCTTCCTTGAGAATTTTTATATATTTCAGAAATTAACAGTATAGACACAATGTTCAGAGGGGAAACTGTTTTACATGGAAGTAAAATGGCTCCATTCCTTATCATATTATGACATGCTAAGGAAAGAAAATAACCATGAATGTAAGTTTTGATTTAAAAATCTGTCAGCCATCATGTAATTTAATATGTAGTGACATATACTGCTAAAAGGTACATATTAGCATTAAGGACCCAAACTCTGATGATTAATATTGCGGTGATGACAGACAGAGAGTGCCTAATTTTAATCCACTGTTTATCTACATGGGGTAATTTATAGATCACTCGACATATTTTAATAGTAGGCATAAAAACATTTCCTTTAAGACCCATTTTCTTTAAATATCTGACATTTGCAACTACAAATGTATTTATATGTATAATATGTGTATGCATATATGTGTATAGCTCAGGAGTTGTATTCAGAGGACACGTATGCAAATAGCTCCTCATCCTACTTATGATTTATAAAAAGTGACCTATTAATAACAAAGCTCCTTCAAATATAGATGGCTGTTTAATATTCAGCTAGAAGACCAAGATTTAACTGGAAATCAGGGTAGAAACACAAAGAGTGGTCAATACATTGGTTTAGCTGCCAAATATAGTTTTTACCACTATAGAGCTGTGGCTGACAACTGCGCACATAGCTTTCTTCACCGAAACACTGCCAAGTCTGGGTGTTTATTCACTGATTGGCTGATAGTCACTATGACAACTGATGCCACAATTAGACAAGTACAACCCCATTTTCAAACATGCACACAATTCATTAATTCAACAGGACTGGGTTGACAATATGTTATGAGGGAAATATTTAATACAATTACAAGACTGATATAGTCTCCTGTTATCTAGAGGAAAATAAATTATAAGAAGTGAGGAAAACAACCATTTAATTAGGGGAAAGTAAGGTTGACAAGTTAGTCAGTGTATTTTAGTGTATCCAATAATTTCAGAGGTATGCCAAAAGGCTGGGAAGTTTTGTTTTTTTTAAGGCTGAGTATTTATGAGTCTTTTTTAAAGAGGAAAATATTGTTGAATCATAAAATTCTAGTATTCAAAGGGGTCCTAGAAATTATATGTTCTAAACCAAATCACTTTAAAGGAGCAGAATTTAAGGTCCAGTGAGATTAATGGGTTTACTTGAGGTTATAAAACATGTAAATATTAGAATTGGGATTAGAACCCAAAGCTTCTTTATGCTATTATATTCTCTTTCCATAACATCACATTTTCCCGGAAAGAGGTTGTATCCAACTTGCTATATACTAAATAGTAATCATTGCTTTTAGAATTCCTAAGAAAGTGTTTTCATGTAAATTGACTCCTAGATTTAAGAATTACTGATCATCTACTGTGATAAAAGTACTCCTTCTAAATCTTCTTGTTAATATTTGTTTCATTTCAAAATTGCATTATATTAACTTATCTATTTAACTGTTGTATGGACCTCGTAAAGTATAAGCTTCTTAAGGGCCAGGACTAGTTTAGCTTTTGTCTTTGTATTCCCCAATGTAACATAGTGACATGGGCAGAGTAGATACTTTAGAAATATTGGTAGAATTCAATAAAGGAAAGGGGGATGGAATTATCTCCCAGTGGCTTTGTATATGAACCACACATAGACTATAATGTGTCTAAAACTTAAACATATTTTTCCTGAAATGATGTCTCCTCCCCACTTTGGTCTCCTTGAAGATGATATAAATATTTTGTTTCAGGCTTGAAATCTCAGGGGTCAAATTCAGCATTTCCCAAAGAGAATCATCTCTCTCCCAAAACGATGTCCCTTACAAGCTTCTTCCTTTTGGTTGAGGTCACCGCCATCCTTTCAGTGTTCTGTTAACCACTTCAGTGTTACCCTAGATTCCTCTCTCTCATTGACCCTATGTATATAATCCATGCCAAATCTTGTCCTTTCCATCTCTAATGTTTTTAAAAGATTTTTGTGCTTGCCTTATTCCCTTATTAGGTTATAAACTCTATAAGAGAGAATCATCATGATTCTTTATATCTTGAGCATATATACTATATAACCATTGAGTTGAATCAAGTTAAATTGAATGGAATGGAAAAAAAACTTGGACTAACAATTCTCAATGGATATTGTGACTCTCAGTCACCTTTCACAAGAGCTGTCATTTTGAAATGCCCCTGTCTGATTCCTTCTTGGGACAAGAGTTCAACACATCCCTTTCCTGGTGCAACTGAGCCAGTAGTTGAACTACCTTGGATACCTCCCAGTTGTTTGTGCCCCTGGTGAAAACAAATTTTAGTTATGACTCTAAGCATTATTTCGTACCCTAGCCCCATCTGAACTTTTCAGTCTTCTTACACCTTACTCCCTAAAATATATTCTTTTATTCCTTGACAGGGACTCTTGACTCAGATCCTTGATCTCTAGGCTTCAAGCATTTATCTGGCTTGCCCTTATGCTTGGGGTGTTCTCCTTCCTCTCCTCTGGCTACTAAACTCTCTGGCTTCCTTTAAGTCACAGTTAAATCTTACTTTCTATAGGAATCCTATACAATGCCACTTCATTTCAGGATCTTCCTTCTATTAGCTACTTCCTATTTATCCTATATATAGTTTACTTTTTATATGTTTATTTGTTTTTTCCTCCATTAGATTAAAAGCTCCTTGAAGGTAGGGACTCTTTTTGTTTACTCAGTGCTTCACGCAGTGCCTGACACATAAGAAATAAGAAATAATTCACACTAATTTATTAATTAGTATATCAATATTTCTATTAATTTATTATCAATTATTAATTAATAAATAAAGCTAATAAATGTTTATTGATTAATTGATTGAAACCTATAATAAAGGAATCTGGATTTTCATTTAATGTTTACATAATATTTGGCAAGTTAATTCACCTCCTTGGGTCTCAGTTACTGCATTTGTGTAATGAAACGGTTGGACTGTCTCTTTCAGTTCTACAGTCGTGATTCTATAATTTCTTGCTAGTTTCAGCTCTGAAAGGCTCTAGGAAACATTCCTTTCCTTAGAGTACTTACAATTTATTTGGAAAAAAAGTTAAAAACCTTAAAAACTGATAATATAAAGCCAGTTGTGATAAAATGAATGCTTTAGTGCTTCAGAGGAAGGAGAGATAACCTTTTTGAGTCATTTACTATCTTGGTATTTGAATTTTCAAATATTGTAAACACAAATCTTACAGTTCTTGATTTTGAGGGATACATTTTTATATATACATATATATACATACATATATGTACAATTTATTTTTAGAGAATTATACCTTCTGAATCACATCTGTGGAGAGAACATTGTCAAAATCAATGTCTAGCTTAAAATGCAGCTAAACTACTGGCCACAAGTGAATGCTCAAAGGAATATTTCCTTAGAAGATGTTTTTCTCAAAGTGAACCAGATTCTATCCTTATACCCTCCAAACATTTTCCCTTTCCTTTTTACATAAGTATCATATAGAAGTCTATAAAGAAAAAAATAAAAATGGATTAGATGCATATAAAATTATAGAAATCAACACATATTTAATCTCACTTGAACAAGTTTGCTTCCTAAGAATATCTGATACCAAAACTTTCCCAGTTCCAGGGCTTTTATCACACTACAAATTATTTTTTGTTTCTTTAAGAGCGATATGGGTATATTTTATATATTTCTTTGCTTGCTTGATCTGTCTTTTCACTAAATGTTGACACCTTCTTTAATTAGGTTGTTCCTGGAAGAATCTGTCTTTATGAAAATAAATGATTATGGAATTGAGGTCCTAAAACTCAGCTAGTATGAGGAAATATTATGAAGCCTTCTGTAGACTGTGGATAGTATGCTTACCAATAGAGAAGTATAGAATCAGAGCTGGAAGAGACTTTAGAGTTAATCACTGTTAAATTTTATTTCAGTTGGACTCTGAATTAATTAATTAGGTGGTCACCAGGGATTTAATTTCTAAATCCCAAAAATGAATTACTAAAGCAAAATGTAAATTTATTGTAGTTTATTTACAATAGAGAGAAAATATTAAGGAATGAGAGAGACAAATCTGACTTCCTCTGAGTCAGGTAGAAATTCTAAGGCCCTAATCAGGGAAAAAAGTCTCAATATGATGGACCTTTTCTCAGAACTTTACACCTCCAAGAAGGGCAGGGTTACTAAGTCAACCTTTCACTCACTAATGATGATTGTCTAAAAGGAAAGCAGTCTGAGGTCTCCTGCATGAGCTCCTCCAGGGTTCCAGTTCCACAGTCAAGTCCTAGTGTCCATCTTCTAGTCTCTCCTCCAAGTGAGAGTTCTTCAATCTAACTTGAATTGAATTGAATCTCCTTCTGGCCTCTGGTCCTCTTTTTAAAGATCTTTTTCTCTTGTGTCACCTCCCCTAAATTTCACATCTACAAATCACAGCAGATGCTCCTCTCCAGGACTGCCCATTCTTTGGTTCACACCTTCTTTGGTTAGATTATACCTTTTTTTTGGTTACTTAACACCTTTTTTTTGGTTAGTTCACCTTTTGTACTTAGTTAACACCTTTTTGTAGTTAAAATGGGTAGATCTACTTAAAATACTGAGTTGCCACTTTTGGGGATTAAAATCTAAAACTAGATTGTGGATTACAATTCAATCTTCCCAATAAAGGAAGAGCTAAGTACCTTCATGGTTACAATTAGGGGAAAGCTAAATCCAATCTTCACATCACTGAGATTACTGCTATTTTACTATTATCCCATTATACAGATGAAGAAACTCAGGCTTAGAGAGTTCATAGTTTTAGTACCAATCAATATTAAAGCTAAAATTTGAATCTACATTTTTCCTGACTCCAAGCCTAGTGCTTTTACCATTCATTTTACTATATTACCCTCATATTTAATTCAAACAATATAATGCTGGCCTCATAAGAATATTTGTTCTACTTGTTGTACAAGTAGCCTTCACTTGTAATCCTTTGGTTTATTTTTTCTAGTTGATGCTATTTCATAGCTAATTAAGACCTATATATGTGATCACACAACCATAGCTTTGGAGGTGTCTAGGTGGCATAGCAGATAGAAAACTAGATCTGAAGTCAATAACACCTGAATACAAATCTAATTTCAGACACTAACTATCTGTGTGACACTGGTCACTCACTTCTTCTACGTCTGACTCAAATAAGAATAGCAATTACCTCTGAGGGTAACTGTGATAAAATGAGATAATACGTGGAAAGAACTTTATAAAACTTAAAATACTACATAAATTTTAATTATCATCATCATAACTTAAAGAGATCTTAAAGGCGATCTAAATTCTAAATTAATATATGAGGACCTCTTCCTATATGAATCAGATAACTGATTGAACTTGCCTAAGATCATAAAAGTATAGCAGGGTTCTGAATATAGCTTCTCTAACTCTAAACCTTAATGATTAAAATGACTAAAATCTTAAAATTAACCTTTTCCTCCCCCTTCCTTTTCTCTTTGTTGCATGGTTTCTGTTCCAGATAGACAGATCAAAGAAATAATCATTGGTAAGAGGGAGAATGAAGAAGAGTGAAGATGCTATTCTTTAATAAAAAATGCTTTAAAGTTCAACTTCCTAGAATGAGACTTGCTTACAAGTGGAAATTCTCTTAGGTGTTCTTCAGAATTTTCACTTTAGGGAATGTGTAAGTGGTTAGTTTGATTCTGAAACAATATGGACTTTGAATAATCTTTTATAGGTGTGCGTGTGTGTGTGAGTGTGTGTGTGTGTGTGTGTGAGTGTGATGTGGATAAAACTGATCAACCTCTACTTGGCTTCTCATTTGACGGTGCATAGTCTCTAGTTCCTCTATACCCATCCCTCTCCAAGAACACAATTAATACTCTGGCTGGCACAAAGCAAACCCCTTTTGACAGATAAAAGAAACCCTGCTAGAATAGAGGCTGTGGGAGATGCTGTCCTTAAAAAAATAAGTCTGGAAAACTTCCTAGCCTATACATCTTTGCATCTAATTTATGCCAGAGAGGAGAAGACTTAGCAGGAAGCTATAGAAGAAGCTAGCTCACGTATTTGCTTTGGTTTTGTGCTGTCCCTTGGGAGAAAAATCTACCCAAAAGACATGGGTGTTTCTAGGAGATAACACCATTATACCTCAGCTGCCTGGTGTAAGTTGTCCCTTTATAGCTCCACTATATCATCTCTCAAGGGAACAATACTTTCTGGCTACTGTAACTGACATGACATTACTTACAGCAAAAAAATAAATAAATAAAATGAACTAGCACAAAGAGAACCTTTATCTAGTTGTGACATATGTGAACTAGTATACTGGGGGAAAAACCCTCTTTCATTCCATTCACATTGTGATTTTGATACTATTTCACCCAATTTACTATTGGCTGATATAGATATAAAAGTAGATTATATTTTTCTGGTTTGTCTTGAACAAGAATGTGTGCATTTGTCTTTCAAAATGTAAAGATTAAATTGAACTAGAATGAGTCCATTAAAAAAAAACATAACAGACACATTTTAAAAGTGTCACATTAGTAGTGTATAGAATTGGTTCATTTAATTTGTTTAAATGTTAAAACAGCAACAAAATTGCAATCATTATCACTTTGGAAGAACTGAAAACCCTCTTGGCCAGAATTCTTTCATTCATCATCATCATCTCCATTTAATGAGATAAATCTCTCGTGATCAGAAGTAGTCTAAATAAAAAACAATCAGAAAAATGTTTCTCTCTATTTTCCTCAGCATCTGTTGATGCATAGTGTCCAGAATGAAAGAAATTATAATACCACTGAACTCTGTATTATTCAGATAAGATCAGCAATATTGAATTCTCCTCTACAACCAATTTTTTGCTTAAATGTTGACAAAATGTTGTTTTTCAGACATTTAAGACTTTTCATGAGTCCATTTGAGGTTTTCTTGATAGAAATTCTAAAGTGAAGGGGGAGAAAAAGAGGAAGGGGGATAATTTAGATCTTATAATTTTGGAAAATATATGTTAAAAATTGTTATTATACCATAATTGGGAAAATAAAATAATTTTCAAAATTTTCATTTTCTTTTCAGGTTCATTTTACAGATGAGACAAATAGGGTTAAGTGACTTGCCCAAGGTCATGTAGCTAATAAGAAATGGAGGCTTGATTTGAAATGAGGATTATTAGTCTTTCTGACCCCATGCCTGATGTTCTATCCTTCCCAACTCATATGCATGCGAGTTTTCTTGGCATATACATTGTTTTAATGGCATATACATGCCCAGGGTTATTTCAGGTTTTGTTTATTATTGTTGTTGTTATTATTAATTAGGACCATAGTTCTTTCTAGGCAGCACACACAAAAAAATCCTATAAATAAAATTCCATATTTGGGACAACCTCATTCCCCCTTTACTGGCACATACTCCATATGGCCCACTTAATATATACAATGGAGTATATAAATTCCTTTTTAGCACTAAATGTCATCCAAAGTACCCTAGAATTTGATTTGGCAACTTTAGGAGAATTAGAGGGAACTGGTAATTTTTGGCCAGTTTTTTTATAGTTCTACTACTTTTTCCCTTATATAACAACAACAACAACAACAACAACAACAACAACAACAATAAGTATATTCATTTATCCTTCACTTTGAAGAGGACCAATGACATCATACGGTCGCACTGGACTCATATGGATTAGGTTGAAATGAGGCAGTTTCACCAAAGTCTCAGTATCGCTCTCTCTTCCAGAGACCTCTAGTAAAAAGTCAGAGGTCAGGATTAATGGCAATGGACCAGGATGCAGTGGATGACCTTAGCATCTTTGATGTCTAACCAAGCAAGCTCTAGGCATTCCACAGTGTCTGTTTCAACTTCCTTCAAGTCCATTGGAACAAACTGTTCTTATCTGCCCATTTGACTTGGGGAAGTCTTTACCCACTTGGAGTAGACACCCCACTAAGTCCCTAATGAGGCTTATCAGTTACCCTTCACCTGTTTTAGCCTGTTTGTGGAGACAGTTAGCAGGACGTGGCTTCTATGCTTGCCACAGCTTCTTGGAGACCCTACTGAGAGTTGGGTAATAGTTAGATACCAAAGGTAGATACGTAGGCATGAGAAGAAGTCACCAAGCCCCCATGCCAGAGATGCCAGTCCTTCTTGCACACCCCAAACACAATAATAATAGTTAACATATATGTATATATATACTATGCACCAGGAACTGTGCAAAGTGCCTAATAATTACTAAACAACTACCTTGGGATGTAGGTGTTGTTATAATCTTGCTTTTATAGATAAGGAGGCTGAGAAAAATGGAGGTTGTGGCACACAGACAGAGGCTGGACTTGAACTCAGATCTTCCTGACTCTAGGCTTGGGACTCTATCAACAAAAATGCAGCAAGCTCAAAAGTCCCTTTTAATTCAAAATTTTGGGATTTGACTAGAGCTAACAATCACACCATTCATATTGAAAAAATTAAATATATTTAATCTAGAGAAGACTTGAAGGGGGATAATATTGCACAGGAAGTGAAATTGTTCTGCTAGCTTTCCAAAGACTAAACTGGAAGGCTTGATGGAAGCCTTAACAATGAGAATAGGTTAAAAGTATTGGAATAGGGGATAGGGCTGTTTTCAGAAGTAATGGCATCAGGGCTACAAAGCTACAAAGCAGTTTCGTGCATTGAGAACCAGATCTAGATATAGGAGGTCCTGGATTCAAATTTGACCTCAGACTCTTCCTAGCTGAGTGTCCTTGGGCAAGTCACTTAACCCCCATTGCCTAGCCCTTACTGCTCTGCTTTTGAACCAATATACGGCATTGATTCTAGGATAGAAAGTGAGGATTTTTTTTTAAAAGAAGCAATAGGATCTACTCAATGGATCCCCTCAAGCCAAATTTGGTTGTCTATCTGCCAGGGGAGTTTTAGAGGAGTTTCCTATTCAAGTCCAAAATGAGCCATATGGCACAGTGAGACTTCCATCTCTCACAACTCCGATTCTGGACATGTATAAATGGTTTTTAATTACATTTACTGTTAGAATTTTGCTTTTATTCAAGTGCCATCTCAATTTAGGAAACAGTAGGTAAGTTTCACTGAAATGTAAAGGGTGAGAAAGGTGAATGTTATGAAGTTTATAACAAAGTAGGCTGCAGAAAGATTTAAGGACCATAAATGAAAAGGGGAGGACTTTGCATTTCAACTCATTAGCAACTGGAAGGCATTGAAGAATTTTGAACAGAAGAGATGTGGCCAGACATATGCTTTAAGAAGATGATTTTGATAGTTATGTGGAGTGTGAATGACTGAAGGGGCAGACCAATTAGGGGGCTGTTGTAATAATTCAATGGAGAGGTGATGAGAACCAAAACCACAGAGACGGCTGTATGAATGGAGACTTTGGGACAGATGGGAGAAATTCTGAGACTGTAGAATCAATATATTTTACAACGGATTAGTCTTAGGGGTGAAGGGAAAGAAGTTGAAGATGATTACAAGTTTGTGAACCTAAGCGGTTGGAAAGGATGGCGCCCATATTCTGTGGTTGTGCATTTGGGAGTGGTAGATTTAAGGGCAAAACTGACTTCTTTTTTGGATATTTTGGGTTTGATTAGCACATGTCATTCAGGTAGAGAATGTTGAGAAAGCAACACTTGCGAATGTAGGACTGGAAATGCAGAGCTAGATTAGATCTGAGTATATTGATTCATGAGTCATCTACCTAGAGATGATAATTGATTCTGTGAGAGCTCATTGCCAAGATATAGAGTGTGGAGGACAGGCAGCATGGGGAAAAGTATGGTGATAAGAGATTGTAGAACAAAATGGAGGGGGATGAGAAATCCATCCACTATCCAGATCCTTAAAGCTGTTGAATCAGATCCATGTGGAAAGATTTTGTTTTTCATATTTCTGGATCAGAACTTCCTAGAGAAATAACCTAAAAACCTAAATTCAGCTTTTTCTTGAACTTCGCCGCTATAATGAAGATAATATGCATTTAGTACACTCACTAAGCCATCCCCTGAGTCACAAAAGAGTTTGTGAGTCGATGTCAGAACCTTAAATTACATCAGAAAGCAAAAAGATCTTTATTTCCAACTTCAGATCGTAGGTGTAATTATGTGCTCCAGATGGTTAACCTCATTAAGTAGCTGGGCAGCCTTGTTCAATACCATCTGAAGGATCCTAGAGGTCTGTAGGGTCTTTAATATTGTTAGATGAAATTATGAATAATTCTTGGGAAACACTTAATGAATAATCTCCTTCCCTCCTTCAAATATGCCATAACGGCCTAGATCTGAAAGAAATTTCTAATAAAAATATATTACTTTCCCCTTTTCTTCATTAGTAACGTGGATATATATGACATGAATGTCAGGGGAGGGCAGCGTAAACTTGCAATCAGTTATATTGCTCCAAGTATCACAATAGCCAATATTCTAGTATAACACACCCAGATTTGATGATGGGAGGTAGTCAGAGTTTTTTTTTTTATGCTACAGACCATGAAATTGTAGAATCTCTGATGGTTCTGACACATTATTTCTCCTCCTAAATCATTATAATCACTAGACCCATCTCATGCCTCAGTCTCTAAATGATTATGGAAGCAGATGTACAGTATAATCAAGGAGGCACTCAAGATTCATTTTCAGAAAAATATGATACTCACCCATTCCCTCCCTAAGTAGAATTCTTCATTAATTAACAGTGCCATCGACAGCCTTGCATTCCCTGTGCCTGAGATCCTGAGAATCCTATATTATGGCTCCATAAAACTCAGATTCTGTGGAAGGCAGTGGATGAACAAATAGTTATAGGATAGTAAAACAGAAACAATGGCCTGGATAGACTTTTTAAACTCCCAAATCTATCCCTTGTTGCTCCCTGACTTCATGGTAAATTGCCCTACCTGGGAAACATTCCGATTCTTCTGTTGATTGACTTGATGGACAAAATCCTACCCTCTGGACTCTCAATTCACCATTTCCAATTAAGCAAAGAGTTTTGTTTTTTTTTTTTCTTTGAGATGAGGGGCTCTGAAGGAAAAACGCACATAATACCATTTGATTCATACAATGCTTACAAATAATTTCATTTTGTATCCACCATTTCTCCTCTATTCCCAACAGAATTCCTTAGCTGAAGTCTTCATCCATTCACATTCAGGTAGCTGAAATAGCCTCTACCTAAGCCTGTCACCTAATGCCAACCCTCAATCCTCTTCCGATATTCTTCTTCTCTAAACACTGTTTTCATCGTTCCATATTTTGGCTCAAAGTCACAGAAGAACAGCATGATGATAATGATAATGATGATGATGATGAAGATGATGATGCAACAATAACTGACATTTATATAATCATTTAAAAATTCTAAAGTACTTTTCACCTATTATCACAAGGGAGAAGATATTAGTATAGTAAATGAGAAGATGGATTTTGAGTCAGAATGACCTCAGTTTTACTCTTTCCTTTGACCCTCAAAAATTATCTTAACTGTTTGGTGACTCAGATGACTCTTTGAAGTGTTCTTAAGTTACAGAGAGAGTCTCAATCTACACTGATCAAGGAAAGTCCTTATAGGGACCTCACTTCACCTATAAAACCAGAGGTTGTCCTCCTCTCAAAAAAATCAGATATGATCCTTTGAATAAACTATGTGAAGCAGACATTAAACTATGATTCGACCCATTCCTTAGGTAAAGAAAGTAAGTTTCAGAAAGGTTATGTGATTTTCACATAGTCATATGCATAGCCAGGGGTGGAATATAAACCCACAGCTTTTTGAATTAAAAAAAAATTTCCTAGTAGAACATTGTGCCCAGTTATAGCAATATTGTATGATGATTGACTGTGAAAGACTTAGCTATTCTCAGTAATACAATGATCCAAGATAGTTCTGAAGGACTTATGACAAAAAATGCTATCTGTCTCCAGAGAAAGAAGTAATGGAGACTGAATGTAGATCAAAGCATACTATTTTCCACCTTATTTTTATCTGTGTATGTGTGTGTGGTTTTTTATCTTGGGGTTTTGGTTGTATATGGGTATGATCTCACAACACGACCAATATAGAAATATGTTTTGAATGATCATACTTGTATATTTCAGATCAAATTGCTTACCATCTTGGAAAAGGGGGATAGGAAGGAAGGAGGGAGACAATTTGGATCTTATAATTTCAGGAAGCATATGTTAAAATTGTTTTTGCATATAATTGAAAAATTAAATATTTTTAAAATTAGAATTTAATTAAAAAATAATTTCCTGATTATGAGAGTGTTGGACTTATTGCCTATAAGATTTGAATTCAAAACCTGCCTCTCATATTTAACTATTTGTATGCAGCCTCAGTTTATTGATCTGTAAAAAGAAGGTATTAATATCTATAGTCTCTACCAGCCAGGGCTGTGATGAGGGAGGCTTCAATGAGATGAGTTATATGGTACTCTTTGTAGATATTAAAATGTTACATAGATGCGACATGGCTGCTGGGATAAAAAAATCCTCACTCTGACTGGTTTTCAGGATCCTCTATGATATACACTCCTTGATATATTCACCTTTCTTTTTTATATTTCTTCCAACGTGTACCCTTTGCTTTATTCCGGTTGATTTCTTTGCTCTCTCTTGAGTTTGCTAGTTTCCCTCTCTGTTTTTGTGGTTTTATCCATGCTAATTCCTCCATCATCATCACCATCATTAAAATTCCTATAACACTCTAATCTCTGTGAGCATTTTTTTCTGAACTACCTCTGTGAGGTGAATATTCATCAATATATTGGTAAATGTTTAGCATTCAGGTCTCCAAAAACCAAATATAAGTATGACACACTTTGAAGTTTGATCCATATCATGAACATTTTGTCCATCAATTTCTTGAGTCTGGAAATCAACAAAACAGAAATCAAGGCATGATATGTAGCATTTGTCAATTTTCGAGCTGTAAATTCTCACACTGAAAATTTAGTAATTGGCTCCAGCACACCCTGGCTTTCTATATATTTTGTTGTTGTTGATTTGTTTTCTCACTTGTTTAGGTCTCCTTTTGTCTTCCTTTTCCCCATCTGACTGATTTAACCTCTGGCTAAGACCTATGCCTTATATCCCCATCACTACCTTTTCCATATCCCCAAATGTTGTCCTTTTCTCTAGGGTATATGGCTATACCATTTCGAGTCTTCTTTAAGACTCTGATCTAGTTCATGCATTGTTAATTTGCTCTGAAGACAATCCAGCTTTTAACCTGCCCCTGTCCAGCTGGTTGACCTAAAGTTTCAGGGTTCTTGACAAGGTACATCAACTCTAACTAGGGAAAGGCTGGACAGGGCAATGCCATTTCAAATACATATATGCTTTAAAATATTTATTTATTTTTAGAATATTTTCCGGTGTTTACATGATTCATGTTCTTTCCCTCCTCTCTTACCTCCCCACTTCCAGAGCCCACAAGCAATTATAAAGGGTTGTACAATTATTCTTTTTTGCTGTAGAGCAATTTTTTAAAAAGTCTTGACCCCCAAATTGCATACCCATAAATACATGTGATAAGTGATGTCATATGTTTTGCTTTTGCATCTCTACTCCCATAGTTCTTACTTTCAATGTGGATAGCATTCTTTTACATAAGTCCTTCAGGAGTGTCCTGGCTTGTTGTGTTGCTACTATTAGCAAAGTCCATTACATTGGATTTTTCCACAATGTTTTACCTTCTGTGTACAATGTTCTTCTGGTTCTGCTCATTTCACTTTGCATCAGTTCATTGAGGTTCTCTCAGTTCAGATGGAAAGCCTCCAGATCATCAATCCTTACAACACAATAATATTCCATCACCATCAGATACCACAATTTGTTCAGCCATTCCCCAATCGATGGACACCCCCATATTTTCCAATTTTTGTCACCACAAAGAGCACAGCTTCGAATATTTTTGTACATGTATTTTTCCTTCTTATCTCTTTGGGGCACAATCCCAGCAGTGGTATGACTGGATCAAAAAGTAAGCATTCTTTTGAAGCCCTTTGTGTATAATTCCAAATTGCCTTCCAGAATGGCTGGATTAATCCACAACTCCATCAGCAATACAATGCATTAGTGTACTGATTTTGCCACATCCCTTCCAACATTTATTATCAAATACTTATATTCTTATTTCAACTCAGCATATTTTGAGAGAGGGTCTCAAGTATGAAGTCTTGTGCCAGAGATAATGTGAGAAATAAAAGCAAATAAGACACTGTCCCTGTCATTAGTGAGTTTATAGACTAATAAGCAAGGTATGGGATGGATATGAACAACCCCAAGTAGATCACTAAAATTAAATGAGAGATGTACAAACACTTTATGAAAATACAGAGATTGGAGAAAGTAATTTCCAGAGAAGGCTTCCTTTAGCCCAGGGATTATTGACTTCTTTATGAGAAAAGGGCCCCTTCAGCCTTCTGGTGAAATCTATTAGCCACTTCTCAGGAGATTATTTCTAAATGCTTAAAATCAAATATATTGGGTAGCAGAGCAATTCAATTCTATTGAAATTGTTATCTACATAGACATCCATAGCTATTTAGGTATATATCTCTATATATTTAAAGTTTATAGACAGTAGGTTAACAATAGTGTTCTGATTAGTAGATGGTCTTTGCATTGAGTCTTCAAGGATAGGGGAGGAATTGGACAGGCAGAGGAAAAGATAATTTGTCTAGTAACCCAAGAAGAGGGCAATATGTGAACAAAGACATGGAGGCAGAAAATATGGGGTGAGAAGTTTGGGATATCCTCTCTCATTTTGGATTATGATATGCACAAAAAAGAATACTATCAGAAAATGCTGAAAAGGGGTCTGTGATAAAATTGGGGAGGGCATTGGGTATGAGGCTAAGGAGTAGAGGAATAGGTGGCAATTGAGACCTATGTTGCCAGGATGAATCATGACCACCACCATCCCACCTCCATACTAGAGAAATGATTTTCAAAATGTGTTTTATTTTGGTAAGTGAATTGCTGTTTTCTTGACTTTTCTTTTTTCGAAAACCCAATTGATCTTTTATGCACTCTAGTTTAGCTGTTCAATTGGATAGTTGCTCCCACTCAATAGTGAAAAAGGGAGTGTGGCACTTTAAATGGGTCAGGGAAAGTTCTGATAATTATACTGCTATCTCTGCATGCTAGGAAAAAGGAGAAAAAACATCTTATTTAGGCATTGTAGGAAAATGACAGTTTTCAAATAGAGTAATTCAATCAAAGAATATCAGTGGTGAGGATATCTCTAGCATAACAGAAAAAAAAAACCAACCTAGATTTGAAATCAGAGGTCTCTGGTTCAAATTCTAACTGCTCCTAATTGCTCGTGTGATCTTGGTAAGACACTAAAGGCTTCAATTTCCTCATATGGAAAATGATGGCATTAAATGAGATGAATGTTCAGTTCCTTTCTAGCCCTGTATGTTTCTAGGAGCAAACAGTTATTAAGCACCGATATACCTAAAGGATTTTAACTTTCAGAGTATCTAATCCATGTTTAAGAATATCCTCCATGTGGATGTTCTGGGAAGACTAGCACTTCTGATATAAGGACTTGTTGAGCCCTTTTCAGGGTTGTTCCTCCACTTTGGGTGTTTGTCTTTTTCTCACTTTTGGCTCCAAAAAGCTGTAGCATCCACAATGGGCCACACTTTGGTAAAAATCCATCTTGGCACATGGGCTCAACCAATGAGGGTAACTGACAAGCCTGAAACCCATCAGTAACTTGGGGGTGGAGTGCCTAGAGGTTGGAAAGACAACAAAGATGCCAACGTCATCCACTGCATCCTGGGAAAGACTTTTTTCTTGTCACTCGACTTGGATGACTTTGGAAAAGAGAATGATGCTAATGACTTTTTGCAACTCTGCCTCACTTATATGTAGTTCATGAGCAAATCAAGACATCGCCTTTCAATATCATTGGTACTCTTCAAAAATAAAAGATAAAGAACAAAATAATAGTCCATGTAGTTTCTGACAGATCTTCAATGACAGAAAACTCCCTCTTGAGGTAGCTCTTTCCACTTTTGGAGAGCTCTGATTTTTAGGATGTTTTCCACATATCAAGTCAAAATATGCCCCTCTGAAACTCCCACCAGTGTTCCTTGGTTTTCCTTCATTGAGGAAGTAGTATTAGTCGGGATTCATTTCTCGTCAATGTACTGATATTTCCAACTTCCTCAGCAACATTTAGCATTTTCTGGTTTTGTCATATTTAACAATTTGATGAGTATTAGGGGGGATACCATAAGTGCTTTAATTTACATTTCTCTAATTAGTAGAGATTGGAGCATTTTTTATATGACTGTAGTTAGCTTGTGTTCTTGTCCCGAGAATTCTCTGTTTGTAACTTTAGACCATTTATCAATTGGTAAATGTCTCCTTTTCTTATAAATCTGAATTGGTTCTTTATATATCTTGGAAATTACATATTTAAAAGATAAATTTGTTGTGCATATTTTCCAATTGTTTCCTTTTTAAGTTGAAGTGAATTGGATTTGCACAAATAATTTAGTTATATGTAATCAGCATTATGTGGTCCTATCTCTTGCTCATTCATGAACCTTTAGATAGATCTTATTTATAGGTAATTTTTCTATGTATCTCTTATGATGTGAATTCTTTATATCTAAGTCACTTATCTATTTGAAACTGATCTTGACATTAGGTATGAGGTATTGGTCTAAATCTAATTTCTTCCATACTTCTTTCCCAGAACATTTTGGCAAGTAATGGCTGCTTATTCCAGGAGCTGGGGTCTGTATTTATTGAATACCAGAGAACTAGATACATTTGCTTCTGTATGTTGTATAGCTAATCTTTCCCAATGATTTATCTATTTTTTTAAAGTGATACCAAATAGTTTTGGGAATTACTATTTTACAGCATAGTTCAAGATAAGGCACTACTAATACCCTTTTTTCCCTCCACTTACTTTTATTATTTCTCTTGAGATTTTTATTATTTTTGTTTTGTATGAATTTTATTATTTTTTCTAGTTTTAAATATTAATCTTTTGGCCATTTGGCATAGCCAGGTAATAAAAATTATGGTATTCAATTACAAAATTGATCTAAACAAGGTTGTTATTTTTATCATATTCATTTGTCCTATTCAGAAGCAAATAATATATTACAAATTATTTAGATGTCTTTATTTTTGTAAACATTGGCTTACAGAAATTGAAAGAATAAACCTATAGTGTTTCTAGGTAGTAGAGAAAGAAAGGTAGTACATAAGGAAAGAATTGTGATGAGAAAAAAAAAGAGGAAAAGAAAAAATCAAGTTTGAGAGGGGAGTTTGAAGGGACTGGCCTTGAGTGTTTTATTAAGAAGAATTTAGTCTTTTTCAGAAACCAGAACAAGTAAAGAGACAATGGGGGTTGATGTTGTTTGATTTGATAAGATGATCATAAAGGATAGCTTTAATTTTCCCAGTGAAGTAGAAGAGGAAGATCACTCAGTGATCTTAACATCTCCCATGGGCTCAATTATCTTTTATATGTAGATGATTCACAGATCTATAGCTTTAAAGTCTCATAAGAAAAAGTGCTGAAGACATCTTGAATTTGATATCTCATGAACACCTTAAGCTCATCTTTTCCAAAACAAAAAATCATTTCCTTTCCTCAAAACTTTTACTCTTGTGAACTGTCTAATATTTACTCTTCCGATTAGGGAATAAAGAGGTAGTATAGTTGGCCTGTGAAGAAATTTAGGAAGGACATAGAGTTAATCAGGAATTTCTATGAAACAGTGAAGACTCAGTTTACCTTAGATGACACAAATCCATAATGCTAATTACTAAATCTAGTGATATTCAGGAAAAAAAAACCAAGGAGAAATAGATAATGCAGGAGGTGAAGATTAGCATGATTTGGGTTTTGATAGAAGACAGTTGATAATTGAAATAGTTAACTATATGGGTAAGATGAAGAAAAGAGGAAATAATCACTCCACCTGAGAAAGGTGGAGTGATTAGAAGACTTGATGAAGACAAAGAATAGATTCAGAAGAAAAGATGCACGGGGATTGTGATTGGAAATAGTTTCAGAATTCTGGCATGGAGGTAGACTAATTTGAGATGATGAAGAGTTTAGGTACTTAAATATCAATGAGTAGTTGAGATGCAGGGACAGTGTAAATTTCAGAATTTGGAGAAGAGCATGAACTGGGTGACAGGAATTTGAGGGATCATTGTGTATATAAAAATATCCAAGTATAAGTTTAGGAGTTAACATGTAGAAGACATTTCTGGACAAATACAATCTCCCCTATGCCACACAAAAGCAAAACTATAAACATGAAGAGTTTCAATGGACAGAATTTGGTATTTCCATGGACAACATTTTACAGTGTTAACAGAAAGTGAGCATGTATACCTTAATATATTATTTTGGTACCCATGTTATTCATTGTATTTCACAACAGTATTATTGCCAATTGGTATGGTTTTCATCTACAATTCCATAATGATTCTCTATATTACTCTTTGCTTTCTGATTTCTTTACCCTGCCTTACTTCCTAAAAGTCTTACAAAGTTACCCTATTTTCCTATAGCACAATAATATTCTATCTCACTTTTATTGAAAACTGCCCTTGACATATATTAACTACTATGTGATCCCTGGAAAGTTCCTTAATATCTAGGTGACTCTATGAAACTTTAAGTTGCACCAAAGGTGCTGACCTACATAGGCTGAAGGAGTTACCTATACCAATCCCTATCACTATATCTTCATCACATGCCACAATTTCTGTCATTCCACAATAACTGAGCATATAATTTGTTCCCAGCTTTCTGAAATTATAAATAGGACTGCTATGCATATTTTTATACACATGCTAGATGTTGCTGTCAATAACCTTCTGGGCATAAACCCAATAGTAGGATCACTGGGTCAAAGGGTATAAAGAATTTATTCTTTTTCCTTGCATAATTCCAAATTCTTTCTGGAATGATTGGACCACTTCCCAGTTCCACCATCAGTGAATTAATGTGCTTGTCTTCCCATAGGCCTTCCAAGTCTGCACTTGATTTTTTTATATGTGCTAATTTTACAGGTGTGAGGCTATACCTAGTTGTTTTGATGTATACTTCTCTAATTATTAGGGATTTTTGGATAGTTTCTCAATTTGAATTTCTTCTTTGAAATATCTATATACTAGAAAATAGTTTTTAAACTTATCGTTTTATATCTATTCTCTAAAGATTTTGGGGACCAATAGAATGTAGGTTCTTTTCCCAAAAAATGTTTACTAATGTGTTTGTTTTAATATTCTTTATATTTACTTTTCCCTAACAGAAAGCAATGATGGCAACCCTTTTAGAGATGGAATATCAGACCCCACCCCCAAATCCTCACCCCCCAGAGATCAAATGCCATGCTCCATCTCTTCTCATATCACTCCCTGTCCCCTTCCTTAACCTAGACAGTAGAGGAAGGAACCACTCCAATTGACCTGCTGGGAAGAGGGGTTTATGTTGAGAAGTGTGTGTAGAGAGGGAAGGGGAATGGCCCCAATACTCCACTCCCCTCCAGCTATGTGCCACACTGTGAGCTATGTTCCCCTCAAACCTAGGCCCTCTCAAACCCTACCACAGGAACCTCCTTCCCCACTGACTCAACAGTCTACCCTCTGTGCCCTCACACAGCATGTGAGTCTCCCCCCAACCCCTCCCTTATCCCAATCAGAAGAGAGAGGGAGTGCTCCCATTGGGTGGTTGGGCAGAGGGGTAGGTGAAATAAGGAATATCTTCAGGTACATGGAGAGGAGAGGGGGAGGGAAACAACTCTGTTCCAGTCCCTCTGACTTTCTAGTAACAACCTCTTCCAGGCAACTGAAAGTTTGCCCACAGATAGGGCTCTGTGTGCCCTTTTTGGCATGTGTGCCATAGGTTCACTGTCATAGCATTACAAGCAATGAATGAAAGGATAAAACAGTTCTGTTAAACTAATTAGCTGATTTACCAAGTCCTACATTCAATGTAGAGTTCTAGTCTAATTTCTTAAGATTAAGCATTGCCTCATTTTGGTGTTTGTATCCCCAATGCTTAGCAGGTGCCGTGCCTAGAATATATAAGGCATTTCTTGAATGCTTAACCTGAACTAATTTGAATGTAAGGATTTGTTGTTTGTTTGTTTTCACCTTCCAGTCCTCATGGATGTCCCTCAAGGATTTGCCATGACTTCTCTTTTCTTTTCCTCTATATTCTTTCACTCAATGATCACATCATTTCTCATGGGTTCAATTATCTTTTAAATGTAGATGATTCCCATATCAACATCAACTTTAGTCTAGGCTCTCAGATACAATGCTGTAAACATCTTAAATGGAATGTCCCATACACATTTTGAACTCAGAATTTTGAAAACAGAAATAATTATTTCTCCCTGAAATCCCCTGCTCTTCTGACCTCTGTATTACTGTCGAGGGCACCATGACCCAGTCACTCAGCCTTACAATGACAATTTACTTAGTGTTATTCAGGCATTTCAGTAATTTTCTGACTGTGACTCCATTTGGGCTATTACTTGCAAAGATCCTGGAGTGGCTCAACATTTTTTCCTCCAAAAATATGTAGATGAAAAAAGTAAGGCAAATAATGTTAAGTGACTTGATCAACCACACCAGTATCTAGTATCTGAGGCCAAATTTGAATTCAGGTCTTTCTGATTCCCAGCCAAATGCTCTATTTACTGTGCTACCTAGCTATCCATTCCCAAATCTTCTCATTTCTACATTTGAAAGAGTTTTAATACATCCACTTTTCCCTACTTATATAGCCACAACTCTAGTTCAATTAATTTACCTGTCCTAGCCCTAGATGATAAACACAGTAAAGGTTACCTTTTACCTGGACTAATGGATGAAGGTCAAGTCTGAGTAAGATGACATCACACTGAAAGTATTCAGAGCTGGGCTGGGAACAGTCACTGTGGAACTTGTATAAAGTAGAAAACCATTCAGATTCTGGCAATTGAAGTGTAAGTGAGGAGATGCAATTTCAATACCCTTAAAGAATATTGCTAAGGGAGGGGATCTATGTCCTCTCTTCCAACTCCCTTTACTAGAATATCACCTTAGGAGATTGGGAGGATTTGGACTTCTCATTGGCCTTCCAGCAGAGTCCTGGGAGCATCAATGATTGGTGACATTGTCTGTGTTGAAAGCATAGATTCACTAAATACGTTGAAGAAAGGTAGTTTTAAGACTATAAAAAGTCCAGCAGAAAGCCATATGATGCCTGAGGGGAACATCCTGAGAATTCCATTGAAGACATTCCCAGGAGCTGTGTTATCTTTGTGTTCTGCCACACCTGTTCATGGTTCCGTGTGCTCTCCACCTGAGGCCACTTTCCCCTGAATTATCTTATATACTTGTGGGAAACTGTATCACTGACTTTTCCCCCACCAAGCTCTTTTAAAGCTAATTAATTCTGGCTTAATAATTGTTCTTAACAGATAGTTTTTGAGGAAAAGATGAGAGAAGGCCTTGTAAGTTTTAAGTTCATACTCCAGTTCCCTCAATGCATCCTAGAACCATGAGAAGGAAGTAACCAGTAGTGCCTGAGAGCTACAACCTGCAATGTTGAGTAAAGACTAGGACCAGAACACAGACAACATTTACATGATGTCTTCCCATTATAATCTCAATTCCTTTGGGGCAGGAACTTTTTTTGTCTTTCTTTATTTTTCCAAAGTTTAGTCAACATATAGTAAGGGCTCCTAATTGAACAGTAATTGTCATTTGATTTAATTAGATAAATTTAAAGTTTTTTTTTTCATTTTTTCCTTCATGTTCTAAACCTATTGATTTTGTTTACATTGTAAAGAAAATCTACTTGTCAGTACAAGCAAAATAGAAAGTCATAGTTGGCTGACATGAAAGAGTTAGTGGACAGAGAGGAGGTTTGATAAACTGAGGCAAGAGTGGACTTTGTTCTCTTCTGTGTTTGATGCTGACTAGACTGGCTTGTATAACATAGCTAGAGGGTCCTTAATGGCAGTTGCAAGCTAAATGGAGCAATAAGGAAAGTACCTTTTATATTTCTCTCCTATTTTTCCATCGTTTCCCTTCTACTACTTTTGATTAATTTAAATTATTAATCTAATTGCATATTTAAATATTATTTTATATTCATTTATTATTATTTATTTTTATATTAAATACATAAAATAATTTATAGTAAATTATTATATATTAAATATATCATATATATTAAATTAAGACCAGGCTCATAATGTTTACTCTCATAACAGGGAAGATTTAAATTACTATATGACTAAAATTCTTGCTTCATCTTTTATAATACATTCTCTGTCACAACAGATTAAAAGTTGTTCCAATATTCTTATTTGTGAGAGGTATAATCTATTCCTCTCTAACTTTTTATGTGTTGACTTTTAATATTGATATAATTTGTTCACTTGGGATTTATTGTGGAATATGGTACAAGATGATGATATGTTTCCTTCCAAACTGCTATCCAATGTTTCTAGTTATTTTCTTCAATTTGAACAAATTCATGTCACTTACCTTGAGTAGTTTCTCAGTCATCAAACACTTATTAAATGCCTAATCAAATACCAAACATAGTGCTAAATATTTGGGAAACACACAAACAAAAAGAGACAAACAAATAAACAAAAATGATATTTGCTCTCAAGGAATGACATGTTAATGGGGAAAATTATATATGAATAAGGGTATAAAGAAAATAATCTTAAAGAAAAGACACTAGCAGCTTAGAGAGGGGAGAATTAGGAAAGAACTGCAGGATGTCAATTTAGACTGATATTGAAGAAAATCTGGAAAGAGAATTGAGGAACAAGAGTATTCTAAGTCGGGTACACAAATAAATTAAACAGTTATAAGATTTTAATATAATTTACACCATTGTTCTATTTTAATATTCTCATTCAATATCAAGTAACTTTTATAGTAAATAATTCATGGTGTATTTTGTTATCTGATAAAACTAATTTTCTACAATTCTTTTCCCCCCATTTTTATCTTTATCCTCTAGATCTTTTATGTTTATGGGAATTTTATTACTTTGGATAATTATATAAAACCTTTCTTTTGTAATTTGATTGGTAAAAATAGGATAATCTTTAGCTTAATTTGGCTACCATTATCATTTTAACTATATTGACATGTCCCAACCATGAACATTTATTATCTGTTCACTTGTTTAGGTCTTCCTTTATTTCAGTGAAAATTATTTCATATTTCTACATAGTTAAGTCCAATGTATGTATATAATTTAGTATGTTAACTTTTGAATATTTACTATATTTTTTCATTATATTAAATTAGTTTTTTTTCTTTTTCTCTTTTCCCAACAATTTGATTCTAAGTGAATCATTTCCAACTCTCCCAACTAGTTCATCTTACTTTGTCAGATTAATCCCAGAAATTCCATATCTGTATTCTCTCAATGATCCTCAATTTAGAACTTTTAAGGATGTTTTTAAAATTCTTGTAGCATATAAATACTTATTCATTCATTTATTAATACTCTGTTGGTTTTCCTTCTTTATTTCATTTCTTTGTGAATTACTAATTAAAAACACTTTCAAACTGTTTTAAAGACAGTTTACTAAAGGTTTGTGATACTACTGGAATTCCATCATTTTTTTAGATAGAAATATGTACAGATATTCAGGTATGCTACTTTGGATTTAAACAATTTTATCTTCTTTTTGGTATTTTCCAGTCTTTTGGTCTTGTTAGTGAGTAATTCTATACCATGCAAATCAATGTTTTGTTTTGTTTGATTTGGTTTGGTGTGTGTATATGATTTGCATATATATGTGTACATATCCACATATATTCAAACACATAATTATACATATACAACATATTTCTTGCAGTATAATTAAAAGTTTGGAAATTCATGGTTATGTTGCTGGTTGAGAAAAATGAAATATTAGCTGGTATCCAAATGTCTTCTTTATTTTTTTTTTACTTTATTCATCTATTCAATTGTCAGTCCCAAGTGATTCTATTTCCACATGTTTGGAGCCCTCTCTCTACCCATTTCCATCCATTTTGCTACCCACCTCGTTCCAAAGAATATCAATAATTAAAAATCAGAAAAAAAGATTATATTGCCTATCTCAAGTGGACTATTCATAGCCAGTTAATTGGTCTTATTTTCACCACTTCCTTTTTTCTTTATTCTTAACACAGTTGCCAAAACAATATTCTTAATGAGCTGACCTATATATAAATATGTGATTCTCCTAGTCAAAAATTTTTTTTTCAAAAATTTTCTATTGCTCATAGGATAAAATAAATGTCCACATTCTAGCATTTAAAGCCCTCTACAATCTTTTTCCAAGTTACCTTTTAAGCTTTATTTAACACTAAGCTTCTTTAGAAATTCAATGTTCTAGCCCAACTGCATCACTAGATGCTTTCTGATCTATTTTCCTCTCTCCATATAGCCATACTTTGTTTAGATTGTCCCTCATGTTTGGAACAAATGCCCTACACATCTTTCTATAGAAATCTCACTTCTTTCAGGTGTTACCACCTCCAAAAAGTTTTCCTGAATTACCTAGCTCAAAGCTACTTTACTACTCTAAAAATCTCCCAAATCACTTTCTCTTTGGGTCTCTCCATCACTCCAATTATATTCTATTTTTATCTTATATGATTTCAGATGTACAGTGCCCTCCTTATTAGATTATACATTCCTAAAGGACCAAGAATGAATCTTTATGAATTTAAGCATTTACAATTTTAAGCAAAAATAAGCAGTACTTATTTTAGGTACTAGGAACTGGGTATAGTAATCTTGTTCCAAGTAGATCCTTTGGATAATTATAACATAGATTTATATCTGGAAGGAACCTTAAAATTTAATCCTTCATTGTATGGATAAGAAAACTGAGGCACAGAGGGGCAAAGCAACTTGAACACCATCACACAGCTCACAAGTGAAAGGGTCGGTTTCAAACCAAGTTTCTCTAAATCCAGAATTCTTTAATAATGTATTTTTTTCTAAATGAATGAATGAATAAGTAAATGAAAAGGAACTTAAATGAGAAGAAAGGATACATGGACTAATTTACCTTGATTTTATACCTCATTCCTTCCATTTCATTTCACCTGATTATTAAAGACATTGTAGGTATCTTTCAATAGGGCCTTTCTAGCAATTCTGAATTTTACTTCAAGAATTATAAAACTGTACATACCGTTAGACCTAGGAATACCTCTATTAAGTTTATTTCCTAAGGTGATCAAGGTAAAAGGAAAATAAATTATTTGTTCAAAATATTTATAGCAGATCTTTTTTTGTGGTGGCAAAGAACAGGAAACTGAAGTGATATCTGTCATTTGGGGAATGACTAAACAATTTGTGGTTTATGATTATAATGGAATACTACCGTGTCATAAGAAATGACAAACTAGATGATCACTGGAAAGACATATGAAGTGATGCAAAGTGAAGTGAGCAGAAACAGGAGAACATTGTACATAGTAATAACAAAAATGTATGATGACCAACTGTGAATGACAACTGTTATCCAAAAGGCAAGGATCCAGGACAACTCTAAGGGACTCATGATGAAAAGAAGGATATCCACCACCATAGAAGGAACAGAGAGAGACTGAATGAATATTTGAGATATACAAATGTGTAGGAAGATGGCAGAGTAGGTCCTAAATTTTTCTAATCGTCCTAACACCTGCCCCCCAACAAACAACCAAAATTAACTCCACAGAATCAAAGCTTAAAGTGGCAAAGTGATAAGAGTTAGGAGTGAAGCTGAACAGCCCTGGAAAATTAAGGATGAAGGTTTCTGACTTTCCTGGCCTCAGTCTCACCACCATAGACCCTGGGGACAGGAACAGAGAAAACAGAGTAGAATCAACAAGATAACCGATGGGGTCATCAATAGCAACTTCATCAGAGTACACAGAGTAGAACTGATAGGGTAATTGATGGGGACAGGATTCGCAATCTCACCTTGCCTATATCCCCAAGTATACCAGTAGTATCCTCAGTCACAGGGTCAAGAAATCAGCTGTGTCTGCTGATGCCTGGGCTTCGGAGACCCCAGCTGTTCCAAAGCTCGGGTTTGAGGAGATGGACACCATGGAGTCTGTAGAGAGCTGGGTACTAAGGGCAGGATGGAGTCCTTGCTGCTGATAATGGACTTCTGAGGCTAGGGAAATGCTAGCTGAATGTCTGTCCTGTCCTGGGCTATATCATTAGGAGAGGAGAAATGATGTACTGGTGAGTATGGTACTACAGTGGTCACTCCCAGAAGAGTGAGTCCTCTGGCACAGGGGCAGGCAGAGTAGCCACTTTGAGTATCACTGGCAGAACTGCCCACTGATTCTGGTCATAATACCTGAGCTTGATCATGGACTGGGGCTTGAGCAGGGGACCCAGGATTACATCAGTCCCTGGACTATAAAAATTGGAATAACTAAATAGGAAATAGGTTAAAAACAACAACAAAATGAGAACTAAGGTAAATATTCTGGTATAATAGGAACTTTGAGAGTTCAAAAAAAGCAAATTATCAAATCTATTAGCTTGCCTAATAAATTTTGAAAATAAATAAATAGGTTTTAAAACTGAGCAAGCAAAGGAGAAAGAATCTAACTTGATAGCTTTTCTGGAGACAGAAAGATCACAACTCAAACTCAGAGGACAGTAAAGTAAAAATACCTACTCCATATGTATTATACAAATAAGTAAATGGTCACAAACTCAAAAAAGAACTTCTGAAAGAGCTTTAGAAAGTTACCAAAAACCAAATAATAATGGTGGAGGAAAAGTTAGGAAAAAAATAAAAGCAATCTTAGAAAATTAAAAAAAAAAATCACCAAAATAGAAAAAAAAGAGATCCAAAAACTCACAGAAGAAATAATGCATTGAGAGATAGATTTGGACAAGAGGAATCTAATAATTTCCTGAGATAATAACAAATAATAAAGCAAAATCAAAAGAATGAACTAATAGAAAATACTATGAAACATCTTACCACAAAAACAACTAGTATGGAAAATAGTGCAAGGAGAGATATTAGAAAAGTTAGACTCCCAGAAAATTATGATAAAAAAGAATTTAAACACTGAGCTACTGAAAATCATGAAGGAAAATTTCACAGAAATTCTAGAATTAGAGAGTAAAAGTAGAAATTGAAAGAATCAACCGAACTACCAGCTAAAAGAGACCCAAAGATCAAAATGCATAGGGACATCATTGCTAAGTTTTGTAGCTCCCAGATTGAGGAGAAAATACTTCAAGCAACAAGAAAAACACAATTTAAATACAGTGTAGATATAGTCAAAATAATTTAAGATCTAGTAGCCACAACATTAATAGAATTCAGGACATGAAATGTAGCATTTTGTTGAGCAACAGAACTGAGTTTAAAACCAAGAATCACACATCTAGCAAAGATGAACATAATTATAAAAGGTAAAAAAAAAATGGACATTTAATAAACTAAAGGAGTTTCAATTCTTCCTGGGGGAAGCCCCAGAACTCAGAAGAAAATTATATCTATAAGAAACATACAAAAATAATGAAAGACTAATAAGCAACCCAAAAGGTCATTCCTATATGGGAAAATGTCATATATGGCCCCTAGGAAAGGCATCATTGCCTGGGTATTGTAAAAGGGCATGTATGGAGGGAAGACTTAAGGTCAAGGTGAATGGAAATAAATGAGTCAAAATGGTTGTGGAATAGATCAGGAGAAGATAGGGTGGAATGGCTCTCTCATAACGAGGTTAATGAATGGAGGAATTGCCACAGGATGGTTAAGAAGGAATGGAGGGCTAGTAGTACTAGAAGCCTATTCTCATCAGATCTTGGATAAAGAGAATACAACATATACAATTAGAAAGACAAAAGCTTTCGCGTGATGGGATAAAGGAGGGACTGGGGAGAGAAGTACATATTAAGAGAAGAAGGATAAGAGAAGGGGGTAGGGAGGGACTCAGGAAAAGCCAGGAGAAGGATTTTTTGAATCAAATTCATATCAAGAAATAGGAGGGCACAGTTGTGGGGATAAGAAAGGGATTTAAATAAAGATAGAATAAGAATGAAAAGGTATGGCAGATCAACAATGGATAGACCTTTGGAAAGAAAGGCCAATTTGGAAGTAGGAGGCCAAAGGGATAAGAAAGGATTTTTGGAATGGGTTTGAATTGGAGAGATATTGGTCTAAGCAAATTGGACATTTGAGGAGGGATACAGCAGAAAATAAAGGAAAAGGGGGACAAACGGTGAGAAGGAACAGAGTAGATGGAAATTTATGAGTAGTAACTATGGCATTTAATGAAATGGGATGAATTCACATATTGGAAGAAAATGGAAAACAGGAAGGATAAAAAAAAGCAGGACCTGAAAATATGTTGTTTACCAGGAACACTGAAAATGAGAGACAAACATAGAGTGAAGGTTAGGATCTGGAACAGAATGTTCTAAGTCTCAGCTGATCCAGATACGACAGGGGTAGCAGTTATGATCTCTGACACAGTTGTGACTAAAATGTATATATTTGGAAGGGAAAAACAGGCTAACTATATTATGTTGAGTGGATTACTAAAGATAATGAAGCATTATTAATAATGGTCCTGCATATACTGTTATAGCACCCAAATTTTAAAGGAAAAACTAAATGAGATACAGATCAAAAAAGAAAAAAAATTAATAATAGTAGAGGACTTTAAATTTTTCTCCTCAGATCTAGATAAATCTAACCAAAAAAGTAATTAACAAAGGAGTTAAGGAGATAAAAAGAATATTATATCAGTTAAATAAAATAGCTATCTGGAGAGTTCCCCATACCAGTATGAGATTAGTAGTACACTTAAGCCTGAGCATATACATAATCCAAATATAGTTTCCAGTGCGATAACAATTGTTTACAAGAGCACAAATACTATATAAAAGTCTTAATTTAATATTCATCATATGATAGTGGTAAGGATGCCTCCTTGAGGAGTGGTGGCATTGGAACAAAAGTTTCAATGAGCATGACAAAGCTGGAAAGACTTGTTTTGGAAAGAGCTTGGCTCTGGCAACAGATTGTATCTGCTACCTAAGGACCAATCTAGCTAAATATGGCCCTGATAATATATGTTAACTGAAAACCAGAAGGGTTAAAGTGAACTAATTTAAAATGATAATAGGAACATGGAGAAACAGGTCTAATATTACATTGCTAGAGCAGGTGTGAATTTTTTTTTTTTAGAAAACAAGATGGAAATATACAAATTAAGAGTTGTAAAGCTGTTTATGCTCATTGACATAGGGATTCCATTCATAGTTTTAGGTCTTAAAGGCATTATTGAGGGGATAAAAAGCTGTGTATATAAGAATATATTCATGGAAGCTCTGTTAAGACAAAATAACTGGAGATAACAGAAATGAAATGATAGGGAGATATGGATGAATAGATCATGATATTTGAATGTAATAGATTATTGTGTGTTATTAGAAATGATATATATTGTAAATATAAATTAAATAAGAGAAATATGTGAAGAAATGAAAAGAGAATAAGAATAATGCCTACCATGATCATATTTTTTAAAAAGACATAAAATCAAAGAAAAAAACTGTCCAAAGATAACAAATCCAAAGGGAATTCAAAATATGTTTATATTAGCACACATATAAAATTTTACAAATTTTATATTGTAAATAATATGGAGTTTGTGGTTTTGTACATTTTTAATAATTTTAGGCACTTAAATTTTTTTCTTGGTGGTTTTGATTATGAAGTATATAATAACAATAAATTAATAAAGAGAGCAAAATAAAAAGAAACATATCATTCTTTACTTCCTCCATGAATTTTTCTCCATTGTAAGCCCACTGTTTTGTTTCACAGATGGAAGAATACTGCTTCTTGTAGAAAATACAAGCTTGGCATTTCAAGACCTTCACAGTCCAGGTCCAGACCTTTCATATTATTTCTTTTCATATACATTAGGAGAATTCTATTTCTTTCCACTTTATAAAGACTTTCCCCTCATGTCTGAAATACATTCCCTTATCACTTGTGCCCCATAAAATAATTTTCTTCTTCAATTCATATTCTGTACCAATTTCCATGGAAGGTCTTTCCTTATATTCTTCATTATTAATGCTCACTTCCTCCTCAAACTATCTTAGATTGAATTAACCACATAACCACTGTAGCTTCCCTTAAGAATTTATACTCCTTGAGATCCAAGGATTATTTGATTTTTTTCCTCTGAATCACTAGTACTTAACTCAGTAATACATATATATAAATGACTTATCAATACTTTTTGATTCAATTGAATTGAATTCAGAATAGAAGCTTTAGAAATGAAGAAAAATTCTTCATTTATGTATGCCAAAACAAAAATAAGTTTTTCACTGTTTATTTGCTAGTTGGAATTTACACAATTATTTACATTATTTGTAATAGTACATTATACTAAGGTAGATGATATGATGATTATCACTTAACATTTTTATAGCAAATTCTACATAGAAACCAGAGATTCATAATGACATCATCACCATCACCTGATAACTTTAGAACTATTTTTTTTCATGATGATTAATGAGGTGGCAGTTCTTTATTTTTTTTAAATTTAGTAGTATTCAATATAATGAATAGATTAATTTCATTACTGAAGTAACTGTAATATAGCCATACAATTTAGAAGTGTCCAGCTTTCAATTTATACTTTACTTAGTTGCTTGATGAACCTCTCTATATATTTCATGAGAGAGTGAGGGAATAAAGGTATATAGCAGGGTTCATAATTAACCATTTGTTGCTCTAATATGTTGATATCTGGGAGTGATTGCAAGTAAGTGTTGGTTGAATTGTGTTTATTGTGTGTCAAAAGATAATTAAGAGGTAGTGTATTACAAAACACAGCACTTTTCCTTCTTTTTGTATTCAGCACATCTAAATAAGAAAAATGACCACCATTTCTAGTATTGTTATATTTTATAGAGTAGAGTTTAACCTTCTTGAGGACAATAGCATTTTGTCATTTTGTCATTGTATCCCCAGCTCCTAGCACAGTGTCTTGAAGCATGGGACACAATTTAGTGTGTCTTGAATCTTAAATAGACAATGAGAGAATTGTATACCTTTGGAACTTCCCCTACCATCTCACTCCCTTGGGTGATATATTCAGTGCCAACCCAATAATCAAGGAGTAATATTACTCTTAATAAAAACAAAGTCAAAATAAAAGTAATATTTTATTATCTGTTTTTTGAACAAATACTCTTTGGCTCTTACTTCAAAATAACAAATTCCTTCAATAAATAATTGACTGTAGAATGCTGCATCCTGACATAAAATATTTGGAAAAGTTTTAACCTGAAGTTTTAGAATACCATTTTCATCCCGGGGAATCAATATCACTCAATCATGCCTCTGAAGATAATGTTTAAAATTTGTACAATCCTATGATAGGATAATTGTCAGAAACATAGTTTCTAAACATTATAATAATGTTACTATTTAAATAAAATAAAACCTCAACAGACAATTTTGAATGGGATAATATGAATTACCTTTGAGTAAATCTGATCTTCTTATTCAGATTATGGTATTCTCATGATCCTAGCATATTTGTAAATATCACCAGATGACATTCTTTCAGCCTATGAATATATGAACAGGACAGAACTTTCAAGGATTTATGCTAGAGAGGATACACACACACACACACAGAGTTGAAATGATAATGATAATAAATTATATTTTCCCACTTCTTTTTATGGTTTTTATGTTCTTTTTATATTTTTATATTTTATTGTTCATGTTTTATGTTTTTATGCTTATATTTTGCCATTCATGTTGCTTAAAACCTTTGTATTTTACATAGGGATTCTCTTGTAAGAAAATGTTTTTTACTTTCAATATCCTCATTCTATTAATACTTCATATTATAAATCTTCTTTAGTTATTGTCAATAAGATTTTTTAAAGTTTACTAAAAAGAATCTGAAATATATGAATTACCTTCATAAAATTAAAGAAAATCAATGAAATTACTAGAATTTTTAAAAATATGGTTGATTGGGAAAATATTTCCATAGAATGACATGTACAAAATTCTACTATTAAAAATGTATGAAGAATTGACATCAGAATTGAATCATGTCTAGATAGACAAGCAGTCAATGGATGTGAACAAATCACTTCAAAAGAAGGCAAGTTCACAAGCATTTATTTAGCTCCTACTGTGGGCCACCAACTATACTAAATGCTGAGTAAAATCATTTGCAAAGCATAATTTTTCACATCAAAGCATGCTGTAAATCACTACTATTAATAGAAGGAAATGAAAATATTTCTGAGATGTGACTCTGTGATAGGGTTCCTTTTTCCAGGATTCTTCCATCTCTTCCCACTCTCTCCAACTTGAGTTCAGCTAATTTTTTTCCCCCACAAAACATGACATTGATGTCCCTGGGATTTGATTGACCCAGGAGGCTAAGATTGAAGCTGCCCTTCCCTTGATGTAGCTTCTGAGTAGTCTCTGGCTTTATTGATGTGGCTTCCTGGTCACCTAAGGGCATGATTCATGTGCAGTTGGGGCCCTTCAGACTTGGCAGATATCCCAAGACCACAATGAGTCATTAAGCCTTAGACTCTTGACAAGACAAGTTTCTAGATGGAAATGAAATGTGTGTGGCAGCAGGGGTGGGGCAGGAGAAAGTTTGAGGGGGGGATGGACATCTACTCACAGTACATACTAGAGTGTATCTTTGTTGAAAATCTTTTCTATGCTATGGCCAAGTAAACTTTATTTTATTAACTATTATTTCTGTTATTAATTGTCGAATGGTCAATGAGTGCCTTAGCTCTATCTGTAACATCTTAATGCTATGAACATTGGCAAAAATGAGAAAAGGTATCCAAGCAATGCTGGGAGGAGTGTGGAGAGACAGGCACACTGCTACACACTTGATTAAGCTGTGAATCAGTCAAAGATGGTGTATTTCAACAGTCAAAGACATAGATGCAACAAATGCAAAGGCTGCTGAGGCAGCTGATGGAATAATGGATGGAGCTTTGGGTATGGGATCAGGAAGACCTGAGTTCAAATATAAAATCAGAAACTGATCATCAGTTAGACTGGGCAAGGGACTTCAGTTGTGTTTGCCTCAGTTCCTCCAACTGGAAACTGGGGCTGATAATGGCATCTACCTACTAGGGTTGTTGTGAGAATCAAATAACATGATATTTTTAAAAATGCTGGCACCTCATATTTGCTTGAAAAGCTTATTCTCCTCTTTATAGATCAAAAGATTTATAATGGAACTCTGGTGGGAGAGAATTGGAAATCTCCATTTCTCAGAAAATGTCTTAAAAACCCACTGATACATGACTACACTAGAAGATTATTCTGTAGCCAGAGAGGAGACTCAGTGGCAACATAGTGGATAACTGGGTCGAATTACTCCCCCTGCACAGCCTGGTTGTTTAAGTTCAGGTAAATCAGTCCATATTGCAGTGATTTAAGGAATTTTACAAATACATAAGATACAAGATAGGTGAAAGTCTACCCTGGTGCAGTTTTCTAATTGGGTGTTCTCTAATGAAATCAATACAAAATAAATCACTATGAAGGAGCTGTGACACTTGGTAAGAGGAGTTCACACCTATGAGATGATGAGTTTACTTCCTCCTAAACCCTAATAAAGGCAGAAAAAATACATAGAAATAGAATACAAAGTGAATATGATGAATCCTGAGAACTCTGAGAACAAAACAAGCATAGAGGAAAGAACAATAGGCACACCTAAGTACAATGATGTATACAAAATGACAGGGACTGGGCTTGTGATTTCTTTGTTACCAGCAGTTCTTGGGTGAAGAAACTCCCATTTTCAATGCAGTTCAGAACCCACTCTGAATCTTCCAGGTTTTGAATACTATAGGAAAGAGCTGTCAAACTCAAACAAAAACAGGGGTCACTTAATTGTATACATAGTTCTCAGCAAATAACTTTTTAATTCAGTTTTTTTTAACTCATTTTCTAAGACAGAAGTGCAAGAGCTAGGTAAGCAGGGTTAAGTGACTTGCCCAGGGTCACACAGTTAATTCCTGAGGTCAACTTTGAATTTAGGAAAAGTCTTCCTATTCAGGCTAGACAGTCCACCCACTGTACCACCATTAGGCAAAAATAAATGCTTATTTCTTTCCTACAATCTACCTTTTAGCATTTAAAAATTTATTAATAGCCCTTATTTTCTGTCTTAGAATTGATACTAGTCTGCATTCCAAGTCAGAATAAGAGTAAGGGCTATGCAATGGAGATTAAGTGATTTGCCCAGGGTAGCACAGCCAGGAAATATCTGAGGCCACATTTGAACTCAAATCTTTCTGCCTCTATTCCAAAAGTCTATCCATTATGTCACCAATATGCCTTAACAGTTTTAAAACATAATTTTACCTATGTTTTATTACAGTTTGATTTATTTGTTTTTATCTTTTAAAATTTATTTTACTTCTTCTTATAATAATTTTTTATTTTTCCCAGATTATATGTTAATACGATTTTTAAAGTATTCATTTTCTGATATTTTGGAATCCGTGTTCTCTCTCTCCCCTCTCCCCCTCTTCCTTCCCCAAGAAGGCAGATAAAATGATACAGATTGTACATATATTATCATATAACACATATTTCCAAGTTTATCATGTTGACATTTAAAAATGTATTTTTCAATTATATTTTCATCTGCTTTGGGCTACACTCAGGGGTGTCATGGGTCAGCCAAAGGCACACATGGGTTGTGTGGGTCATGTGTTATCACCCCTTGCCTATAGGGTTGTGAAGTTAAATGACCTCCCAAAGGTCAGACAGTCAGTCTTTATGTCAGAGGCATGACCTGAACCCAAGTTCAGATTTTGAGGCCAGCTTCCCGTCTATTATGTCTCATTCCCTCTTGACTTAAACATAAAGATCACAAAAATGTAAATGAAAAAGATGACTAAAAGCATGTCCACTAGCAAGGTTAAAAACCAAGGAAGGTCTCTAAGAAGAATTAATGAAAACTTGGGCAGCTGGGTTTCTCAGTGGATTGAGAGTCAGGCTTAGAAATGGGAGGTCCTGGGTTCAAATCTGACCTCAGAAACTTCCTAGCTGTGTGACCCTGGGCAAGTCACTTAACACCCATTGCCTGGCCCTTACTGCCCTTCTTTCTTGGGACTATTACACAGTATTGGTCCTGAGATGGAAGGAAAGGGTTTAAAAAAGAAGAATTAATGAAATCTACAGCAGAGAAGAGACAACTACAAAAGCAGGATGTTACACATTTGTGATGGATGTTTTTATTTAATTTCTTTTCTTTCTCACAAAGTATAGTTTCAATTTGAAATGGAAGCAGAATGGAAATGCCTGTGGTTTTAAAACAAACAGCATCAATAAAGCCCATTAAAAAGAAGATTTAAGAAGCAGAGATGGCATAGGATGAAGGGCTCTAAAATTCCTGTAGGAAATTTCGGCTAAATTTGGTGTTTTCATGATATCGTAGGCATGATCCAACTGACAATAAAAACATCCCATGGTATATCTTGATTTCTCATTGTTCTGGTCTTGTGTAGTCTGGGCAATGAATAGGATCATTAGAGATTAAAGGTATACTTTTGAGGTCATCTAATCCAAACAGTCATAGATTTAAAAATCAATATTCAAATACTATATTTAATAATATTCATTAATAATAGCAAAAATGTTTTAAAAACTAGAGTGAAAAGGGAACTAAGTCAGTCATGGTCACAAGAGAAAAGAGAGAGAGGCAGAGTTCCAGCCAACTATATACAAAACATGATCACTTAATGTGGTGGAAAGAAGAGAGGAATTCTGGGAAATATAAGAGGAATTCTGGGGAACATAGTTCAAAGTTTAAAAATGTCCACTTATACATGTCTCCATTCCATTTTGCAGATAAGGAAACTGAGGTTTGGAGGACTTAAATGACTTATCCAGGATCACATAACTAGTAAATGTTCAGAGGAAGGATTTGAATCCTGCTCTTTTATTCCAAGTCCTGAAACCTATGGCTGCCATTATGAAATTGTAGTAGAGAAGAAGTGTCAAGAAGCCTACAAAACAGTACATTTGTAGATATCTTTTGAAATTATCTTTACATTAAAGGAATGTTTAATTAAACAAAAGCAAGTTTGAGAATAACAAATCACATTAAGTTCCATCAGAGTTGTAGTAACATTTCTTTTTTGTCCTATTTTCTCCTAGTGTTGAAAGCCATAGCAGTGGGGTATTGTATGTTTTGAAAGGTTTATAAATAAATAGATATCATATCGTAGTTATGAATACCTGGAACTCTTTTGTAGTTTGGAACATGAAACCTTGGCTTCCTCAGTCCTTCAAAAAGAAGAAAATGGAATGTCAGCTCAGTAAAGCCTAGCATGGGAATGGGGAAGAAACTATATGGGGGATAGACAGACTACTCAAGGACCAATTATTGACCATAGAAAATTCAATAGTGGAATTGATTGACAATGGAGGTTTAGAGCCTGTCAACCCACTCATCACTCCCTTGTGCCCCTTTATGCTTGGGAAGATGAAAGAACAAGTTGAAGCGAGAGGCTAGCCCTCCGTTATGGACTAGTGGAAGAAGCATGGATGTGTAAGTCAAGAAGACTTGAATTTCATTCACAGCTCTGCCAGTGACTCGCCACATGTGCTTGGGCTGGTCCCTCACCAAGGTACTAAGGTTGACTTCCTCATCCATCAGTCAAAATGAATTATTCATTGCTTACTAGGTTCCAGGCACTAAGTTAAACAACAGGATCACAAAGAAAGATGAGAAAGCTGCCTTCAAAGAGCTCACATTCCAATAGAGGAGATAACGTGCAAAAAACTTTATGTATGTATATATATAGAATATATTATATATTTATACTTGTATATGATACATATAAGTACAAATGAAAATAATTGCAGAGGAAAGATTCTGTCAATGAGGGAGAAAGGAAGGAGAATCATAAAGAACATTTGTGGCAGGTAGAATTTGAACTGAGCTCTGAAAGGAAGTCTACAAAATAAAGATGGTGGATTGGCCAGTGCCTTCCAAGGGCTGATATGCTATGGTGCTATTGAAAGGGGATAGCTACTAGGACACTCCATGGATAGAGCAGTGGGCCAGGTTAATTTTTGTTCAAATCTGGTCTTAGACATTTAGTAACTGTGTGACCCTGGGTTAGTCACTGAATTTCTGATTACTCAACAAAAGTTTCCCCTGGATCTCCTGGAGAAGGAAATGGTAACAACCAAGAAAACCCCTCGGCTAGCTATGGTCTGTGGGATCACAAAGAGTCAGACGTGACTGAACAATAACAAAACTGCAAAGGGGTATTTGGAAACTGGCTTCAGAAGAAAGGTACTTTCCATGTGGCATGAAAAATAGAGTGAGCAATAAAAACACATCATAATTAGAAATACAGTCTATGAAAAGTGTGGGAGGGGGAAGAAAGAAGAAAAGTGACTATAAGTTACGGAAGTCCCTGGACAGCCGACCATAGACCCATCAATATTTTATGCATGTTTTATTTGCCTATTTATTCTGCAGTTCAATAAAAATTACCCGTTGCTATGGTAACATGAAAAATCAGAGATACCTGCCCTATGCTGAGGTATGGTGTTCCACCTTCTTAATGAAACACACACATCATGGGGGCTCAGGCTCTGTGCTTGGTCATAACTTTGGGGAAACAATTCATAATGAAAGGGTTAGGGAAATGACTCTGGGCCATGGTGTTCATACATGATTTAGCAAACAGAGAGGAAATATGACCTGGAAAAGAAAGCATAAATCCAGAACAACCTAAGAAAAATTCCTCTTCTCTGGGTACTTGACAGGGCAGTGGACAGAACTCTGGACCTGGGGTCCTTTAGACCTGGGTTCCAATCCCCTCCATGATACTTCCTCATCACTGGATCTGGGAATAGTGCCGTCAGTTCCCCAAGAGTCAGTTTCTCCATCTGTAAAATAGGGGTGATCCTATGTGGGGGTTCAAATAAGAGAAGGAATAGAAAGTGTTTTGCAACCTTTCAAGAACCATCTGTGTGTGATAGTGAGGAGGAGCCTGAAGGTGATGGAGTGCAAGGAGGAGAAAGCCCACCTGTTGGCAAGGAGAAAAAGAACCCGGTTATTTATTTTCTCTCTTAGGGAGGACAGGAAGTCCCACTGAATAGAAGCTGAAAGCAGGCATCCTCACCTGACTTGATCAGACACATTCCAGCCTTCATCTGCTTTGAGTCCATTTCAAGGGAATGTGAAATTCCAGTCCAAGATTTCCTGGTGGCTGCTCCTGGTGAAACACATTACCTAGGGATGTCTGTGCGAGTGTCAGAGAGGTGGAGAAATCCTTCAAATCTGTTAAATGTGGAATAAAGAGGAGAATAACTTGAATTAAATTCCTGTGCCCACTTGAAATAGGCTCTGACTGTGCCTCTGTAGCTAGCCCTGATTTTTGCATGAAAATATTCCTTTTGTCCCTATCTGGTGTTAGCCTTCAAAAAGGAAGAGGGTTTAAAAAGCAGGAAATAATGTGAGATTTTAAGCAAACAGTTCAATATTCTTTTCGAATACTCTCTGTATTCAAAAGCGCTTTGATTTATATCTTTAGGCCTCTTTGAAAATGTGCCTCTTTTAAAAGGCCATCCCTGATTTTGGTCTTTTGTTCCTTTATGAGCTTTGTCCCTGATTTCCAATATAGAGACTGGAGAGACATGTTGTGAAAGGAGAGAAAATAAAAAAATTAAAAAACTTGCAAACTGTGTTAAAAATGCCTTTCGAAAATTAAGTTTAATATAAAGTTCCTCCCGGACCTCCTCGCCATTGAAAGTATTGTCCATGTTAAATAACTCTTCTGTTCCAAATACCCTTTGTTTTCACGCAATGTAATTAAAAGGGAACCCAGAAGGGGCAGCAGTAAAGCAAGGTGCACAAAGCAGAAACATATTATAATTAATATTTAACATCAGTTTTGATTGCTTTTTACAGTAAGCATTCGAAATATCAATTAGAATATATATTCAAAGTTTTCTGCTTTTCCCATTACACAGTGGAAGGGGCTATTTTTAATTCTGGATACTCCATACCAAATAATACATAGTCCCTAATTAAATAAAAGGCTGCAATTCAATGGAGAGTTTCTGCTGATGTCATAAATAATGGGAGCGCAGCTCGGCACGATGGATGAGTGGCAGCTGAACCCTGAGAATGAATTACAACTTGAGCATGCAATCAGGGACGAGGTATTGTTATTTGTAATAGATGTAAAATGATTATTATTATTTTTAAATACAGACAAAGAGGAGGAAATTTGAATTCAAAAATCTGGTGACTAGGAGGCAAAAGATTAGAAAGTATGTGATTACAAGTGAATACAGGGTATCGGGAATGAAATGTACGAATTTCCCCAAGAATAATCGAGTTCTATATTCTCTATAGATAAATCACTAGGTATATCTTTGGAGAGATAGATGCGGGCAGAAGTCCATTAACAGGAATAAGACTTTGGGTTGGGAGGGTTTTATTTTAAAATGTACTAAGCAGAGTCAGGTCCTCCGGTGAATAGCAGGGTGAAGCAGCCCATATTTAATGTCCTTAAGGTGCTGCATAGAATTCTGCCCTTTGCAGGGAAACAACTAGAACTAGCCATCAACTCATAAGGTACATCAAAGGCTTTCTTCTCGCACAAGCTCATTTAGAGTGGTGCAATTTCATCCTGATGTGTGGGGAATTAAGTATGTAAATCCCATATTGCTAATTATTTTTCAATGTTGAGTATCAACAGTGAACTTGACTCAGCATCAGACATGGAAAGGAACAGGGTTCTTGCCCAAAGGGCTTATAGGCTAAGATAGATAGACCAAAAGAATCAGCCATAGTGCCCCTGGCAGAGAAGGTAGGGGAATCCGAGTTTTGAGGTTTGCTGAGCTTTTTTTTTATCATCTCAGTCTCCAGACCCCTTAAAGAAAAATGAGTTTGGATGGTGAAGAAGGGGGTAGGTAGTGTTTGATGTTCAGTAATCACACAGAGGCTATTCTATTAAGAAATACCTAAAAAAAGGTACTAAAAAGGGATATAGATACCTGGAGATTAGAACAAGAAATGGGGTGAAGAACCCTGAAAAGATTGTAATGGAAGTGATCTATGAAGGGATTGACAACAGAAATATGAAATCAAGTTTTGAAATAATTTGAGAGGCAAAGAGCTAAGTGTATACGATGCCAGCAAAAGTGTGGAGAGAAAAATCTTGTTATCCCATTGGAATGGTGATACCACCAATTTGGAAGCTCCTTGCTGACAATGCAGATCACAAACCCATCTGTCACTCCAATCCCAGTCTTTCCATAAGTTCACCACAATGAGGTCCACCCAATGTGCTTGTTACAGGCTTTCCTAGCCTCTTCGCGTTTCCAGATTCATTAATAAATCCTTTTTACCAAAAAAAATAGCAATATTCAGTTACTTGAAAATGCAGTTGTGGTCATCATCATCATCATCATCAATATTAAAAATAATAATAGACATTATTTTAAAGGTTGTTTAATCCATTTGAGATTCACAATAATCCTATGAGGTAAAAAGTACAAGTATTGTTCTCCTTCTTTTGAAGATGAAGTGATTAAAGCTCAGAGAGTTTAAACTCAAATCTTCCTTCTTCCATATCTAGCATTCTTGTCTTTATAATGCTTTGCTTCTGTTAATACAGTAAATACTCCTATATTACTTGGAAATCTGGCCACCCTGTAGAGCTGAACACTGCTGAGAACAGGGAAGGAAATATAAACGCACCTGAAGTACCAAAATGGACATCCTCCAATTCAGATGTAATACTGCCTTGGAGACTACTTTACCAACTTTCTCTTGTACTGTCAGACTGGCCCCAAGGAGGGTGATTGAATGCTCTTGTCCTCTGAATTCTAAGGATAAGCCTGAGAACAGAGGATTTTTCAGTGACTTTTGTTCACAAGCCCCCATCCAGTGTATTTACCCATTGCTTGTCAACTAATCAGGCAGAGCTATTTTACTTTTAGAAGGTAATATTTACTAGAAGATGGCATAATAAGTGCAGTTCATACAAAACCAATCTCCCCTAAGAATCTGGGACAGAATCTCCACTTCTAAACAAAATTCTTTGAAACAATGGTTTCAAAAAAAACCAAAGAGTAAATTCACTGCTTCTAATTATTGGCAATTCCTCTCTTCATCCATGGAGTCCTCATTAAATTCCCCTTATGATTAATCCTTTGCTGGACTCTGAGTGGGTTTAGGCTTTGAAGACTCCATAGTTGCAACATCTCCATCTGGAAAAGGTCATAATGCCTGATAATGGCCCAGGCTGTGATGAATTGCATGCTAAAGGTGGTGGTAGGGAAGCAGTAGAGTGAGGTATTTTCAATGGCCTTCTCTCCCCCTTGTTGTCACCTAGTATAGAACCAAGTGATCTGAATCTTCATGGTAGTGCTAAAACTTGAATGCTTTCTTCTTCAGAACTTTTCTCCTGTATGCATATGCCCAGAAATGTGTCTCTTTTCATCCCATTTATTGCACAATATCATTAGATTTCAACCAATGGCTAAAAACAGTTTACTCAGATTGATTATAGGTTTTTTTTTTGTAATGAATTAAACTCTCTGGAGGGTATATTTTTTAATTTTAAAAATTAGTTTATTAAATGACCACTCAAGTAAACCTAACAAGCCAGTGGACTCCCTCTAATGTCAAAACAGAGACTACAGTACAAGAGTGGGAAAATGTGGGGCCCGAGAGAGAGAGATTGGAAAGGAGAGTAGCTGGGCATAAAAGTTGGGGGGGGGGGAGAGAGAGAGAGAGAGAGAGAGAGAGAGAGAGAGAGAGAGAGAGAGAGAGAGAGAGAGAGAGAGAGAGAGAGAGAGAGAGCGCAAGGGAGAGAGGTAAGAAAGAAGCTTGCTCCACACAACAATAAATACCCCTCATAATGTTGTCACTCAGTATCACCTCAGGACATCTGTGATTGGAAAACTGTCACAGAGGAAGTGGACTGACTCAGACCACAACTCCTCCTTCATTACTTTGTCACATGAAGAAGAGTGCCCTAATGATGCGAATAGACTCGGAAAATGCCAACTCATTTGGCCACCATGGCCAGGTCACTGAAATCCAAAATGGCAGCTACCTAGCAAATGGAAGCTACACCTTGTTGACTTTATCACTTAAGAGAGGACTTCATAACCCTGAAGACTGGGAAAAAGTTATTTTAATCTAGAACATGACCTTCTAAATCAAAGGTTTAAGAAATGTTTTGTATGAAAATTATTGCAGTTCAATATTAATTTTCCATACTTTCGTTAATTAAAAGATGCAGTTGAGGTATCTAGGCAATGGCCACACAGCATTCACATCTTTGACTGCTTATTTCTATAACTCAATAAAAACCCAATCTCACCTGATAAAGTTATCAAGGTATAGAACATGTTATAGTTGCATTGATTGAGGTAGATGTATAGGCCACCTCTCTTGCATTTATACTAAAACTAATACACTTTAATAAGAAGACAACTCCTGTTTATGCATTCCTTTTTTGCACTATTATTTTAATTTTTTTACAATTAGCAAGCATATACTCTTTCCTATCACACTTCCCTCCCCCAATTGAAAACACTATATGTGGATACATCATCTTCATTATTTTGTGCATTTTGTAGATACTTTTACTGCAATTCTTCTTTCTATTATTGCCCCCATGATATTATTATTGATATATAGAAATACTATTAATATTTATGTTTATTTTATTCTCTGAAATTTTACTGATAATATTATTATCCCAATTAATTTATTAGTATCTCCTTAGGATTTCCTAAACCATAATGACATCAATTAAAAAGGGATATTTTTTCTCCTCTTTGCTTAGATGTATGCCTTTTGTTTCTTTCTCTCTTCTTGTTTTCATTAATATTATTCCTATGCCCTTTTCAAACAATGAACAGGAAAACAAGCATTTTATTCTTATATTTTTTGAAAACTACAAATGTTTCTCTATTTCACATATTGCTAGTTTTTGATTTAAAAATATTTTATCACATAAAAATTGCAATTTTATACCTATTTATAATTTCTAGGGGATTTAAGCATAAATGAACCAAAGACTTTGTCAAAGGCTTTTTTTTTTCCTGCACAAAAGATTCAATTATTTTTCTGGATCAAGGTCTAATTTATAACAAAAAATAATTATGCTGATTGTTTTCAAAATGCTGAACTGTCATTGCATTCCTTCTACAAATCTAAGTTGATTATAGTGATTGATTTCTAAAATTTATTCCAGCCTCTTTCCATTAATTTTATTTAAAATTTTGATATTCATTCATGATATTAGTCCATTTCTCTTGGCTTTATTCCTCCTTTGTTTAGGTATCAGGACTATTTTTAATAGCTAGAATTTGTTGCATAGTTAAGTTTGAAAAGGACTTTAAAATTTTAATATTATTTTCACCTTTCAGAAATCCATGGGGGTAGGTCTATTATTATCTCTATTTTAAAAATGAAACTGAGGTAGAAAAAGGTCAAGTGACTTGACCAGGGTCATATAAGTCATCAGGTCCCAGGGGTATATTTGAATTCAGATCTTCCTGAAATTGGGTCCAAAAAGACATTGGAAGTGTTTTTTTTCTAAAATTTTCAGACTTTATGTAGTATGAGCATTAAATAAAAATTTAAAAGTTTGACAGAATTTTATATTCAATATTATCAGAACTAAAGTTTTTTTTTTTTAATTTGGTTATTCCAATATACAGATTTCCATTTCTGTGTTTGAAGTTGAATTATTTAAGATCTTTATATTGTTAAATTTTTTTTATGTGAACCTGAATATTTAAATTGGTGGTCACCAGGGATTTAATTTCTAAATCTCAAAATGAATTACTAAATTAAAGTGTAATTTATGATAGTTTATTTATAATAGGAAGAAGATATTAATGAAGAGAGAGAGAAAAAAAAATTCCAGCTTCCTCTGAGCCAGGTAGAAATTCTAAGACGCCAATCAGGGAAAGGAGTCTCAAGAAGATGGACCTTTCTCAGAGGTTCACACCTCTAGAAAGGCAGGGAAACTAAGTCATCCTTTACACTCAACATGGTGACCCTCTAAAATGAAAGCAGTGTGAGGTCTCCTGTATGAGCTCCTCCAGGATCCAGTTCCATAGCCCAGTTCAAGAGACTGTCTTCCAGTCTATTCTTAAGTATATGTCTTCCAGTCTCTCCTTCAAGTGACTCTTCTTCATTCCAACCTCAAGAGACTGATCCTCCAGTCCAACTCTGAGTCAGAATTTTTTGATCTATCTCCTGGTCTCTGTGGTCCTCTATTTAAAGATCTTTAAAAGTATTATTATTATTTTTGTCTCTGTGGTCCTCTATTTAAAGATCTTTAAAAGTATTATTTTTTTGTTTCTCCTCAATTTAAAAATATTTCCTGTGTTTTATTGATTTTGAATATGCTTCTTGACTTTATGTTTTATAAAAACTTCTGTTGGCAGAGTCAAGATAGTGGCATAGAGGCAGTGAAAGTTCAGACCTCTGAAAACCCTTCCTTACTGATTACAAACTAAATGCTCCTAGGGGACTGAAAATCAAACCTAACAAAAGACAGAGTCAAGGAACCCTCCTGTTGGACTCAACTTAAAAGGTATGCCCCTAAAATCCAGAATTGGAGAACACTCAGGTCTAAGAGTAAGGAAGAAGGAAGGTCCCAGGACCCCTCCCCCACCTAGAACACTAAACCTCCAATGGTAGCTGGAACCCCTGGGTGGGAAAGGGTATTGGTCTTGAGGGAGTACCTTGCAGGCAAAGCTGTGCCAGGTTCAGAGTATCAAACAGGCAGTGGGAAAACAGTTAGAGAAGAAGTACAGAGTGGTCAGCCTAGTTGCAGCAGTAGAGACACTCCATAATGCCCCTGTCCCCACAGGTTTTGACCTGAGGGCACATCCAGTTCTGCAACTCAGCTGGGCTTAATCTCATCAAAAACTTCAGAGGGGAGGGAAGGTCAAGCTCCAACACCCCTACCCAACATATTGTTGGACTTAATTCCATCAAAGTCTACAGAGGGCAGGGAAGCTCAACTCCAACACCCCTCCTCCACAGACTGTGCTGAGAGATTTGATGACAAAACTCCAAGAGTGAAGGCTGACAGAAAGGCCCAAACCCACAAAAAATGAAAGGAGCAAAAGCAGAGGCAACTGCAAGAAGTAAAGAAGGGCTAAATATGAGCAAACAACAGAAAAAGAAAACAGAAATTACAATCGACAGCTTCTATACAGGCAATGAACAAAGAGCAAAAGGAACAGAGAAGGATAAAGGAACACCAAGCAAAAACAGAGAAACTCCAGTGAATTGAATACAGACTTTGGAAGAACTTAAAATACAATTCAAACACAATTAAGAGAGGCTGAAGACAACTGTGAAAATAACTTAAAAGAATCATCTGGAAACAGAAAACAGTGTCTTAAAAGCCAAAATTAATCAGCTTGAAAATGAAGCAAAGGAGACAAAAGATGAGGCAAAGAAGATACAAGATTAGTCAAAGAAAATAAAGGATGAGGCAGAGAAGATGAAAGATGACCTCCAAAGAAAATCAGACCAGAAGGAGAAGGATGACCAAAAAGCCAGAGAAGAAATCCAGTTTTTAATATCCAGAATACAACAACTAGAAGCAAGCAACTTCACAAGTCAACAGGACACTATAAAACAAAACCAAAAGAATGAAAAAAAATTGAGGAAAATATGAAGCACCTCATTCACAAAACAGAAGATTTAGAAAATATTTCCAGGAGAGACAACTTAAGAATCATTGGTCTACCAGAAGACCATGACAAAAGAAAAATCCTGGACACCATACTCCAGGAAATTATCCAAGAAAACTGCCCTGATATTCTAGAACAAGAGGGAAAAGTGGAGATTAAAAGAACCCACAGATCACTTCCTGTACTTAATCCCCAACTGACAACACCCAAGAATGTTATAGCCAAATTCAAGAACTATCAAACCAAGGGAAAAATATTACAAGCTGCTAAGAAGAAGTCATTCAGATACCATGGAAACACAGTGAGGATAACACAGGATCTGGCTGCATCTACACTGAAGGACAGAAAGGCATAGAAAGCAAGGGAACTAGGTCTATGATCAAGAATCAATTACCCAGAAAAACTGACTATATTCCTACAGGGGAAAGTATGGACATTTAACAAAACAAAAAAATTACAAGCATTTGTAAAGAAAAGACCAGACCGGATCAGAAAATTTGATGCCCAAGCACAGAACTTAAGAGAATCATCAATAGGTAATTAAGAAAGAGGGAAAGAAGAAAAACAAAACAAAAACAAAACAAAATCCCTTTTTTAAAAGAGACCCAATAAGTTAAAATGATATGTATCCCTATACGAAAAGAGGTCATTGGTAACTCTTAAAAATGTTATGATCACCTGGGCAACTAGAAGAATTAAACTTGGAGGGAAGAGTGTCAAACTGTATAGGATGACATGTCAAGACATAAATATGTATGTAGACATTTGTGTGCATAAATATATACATATGTATACATATATGTACATATATACACTAGAGCTAAAAAAAGAGGTTAATACTAAAAGAAACGGGAAAAGAAACAAAAGGGGGTAAGTTTATATGTCACCAAGAAAGTCATGGCAAGAGTGGGGAGAACATCAATACACTAGAAGGGTAAAGAGGTTGGAGTTAAGAAATACTCAACTCTTACATGCATTGAAATTGACTCAAAAAGGGAAGAACAATCAAATATATTGGTGCAAAGAATTGATTTGTGCCCTATAGGGAATTAGAATGGTATGAAACAAACTGTTGTGGAGGGAAGCAGTACAAGGGCGGGAGAGGGCGGGGTGTAGTATATAAAGACTGTAAAGAAAATAAGAGGGGCATAAGAAGGGAGGGGGAGGTAGAAAGGAAAGTAAAATAAGGGTGAGAATTAGGGGGACTGATTAAAAACAAAACATTAGTGTAGAAGGAAATAGTGAAAGAAGAAAGGGCTGGACTAGGAGTGGAAATCAAAATGCTGGGAAATACACAGCTGGTAATCATAACTCTGAATGTGAATGGGATGAACTCACTCATAAAACAAGTGAATAGCAGAGTGGATTAGAAACCAAAATCCTACCATATGCTGTCTACAAGAAACACACATGAGGAAGGTAGACATGCATATGGTAAAAATAAGAGGATAGAGTCAAATCTATTGGGCATCAAGTGATAAAAAGAAGGCAGGAGTCACAATCATGATATCTGACAAAGCCAAAGTAAAAATAGACCTACTTAAAAGATATAGAGAAGGTAATTACATCCTGAGAAAAGGCAGTATAGACAATGAGGAAATATCAATTCTCAGCAAGTATGCACCAAATGGCATGACATACAAATTTCCAAAGGAAAAACTAGTGGAACTCAAGGATGCAATAGATAGAAAAACTATATTAGTGGGGGACCTGAACCTTCCTCTATCAGAACTAGAAAAATAAAACAAACAAAAAAATAAATAAGAAAGATGTAAGAGAAGTGAATCCAATCTTAGAAAAATTAGTTAGTAGATATATGGAGAAATATAAGTAGGGACAAAAAGGAATACACCTTCTTTTCAGCAGCACATGGTACATTCACAAAGATCAACCATATACTAAGGCATAAAAACATTGCAAAGAAGTGAAAAAGAGCAGAAATAATAAATGCAACCTTCTCAGATCACAATGCATTGAAAATAATAATTAGTAAGGGTACATGGAGAGGCAAACCAAAATTAATTGGAAATTAAACTATACAATTCTCCAGAATCAGTTAGTTAAAGAACAAATGCTAGAAAAAATTAATAATTTCATTGAAGAAAATGACAATGATGAGGCATCCTTTTAAAATCAATGGGATGCAGCCAAAGCAGTACTCAGAGGGGAATTCATATCCATGAGTTCATATATTAACAAACTAGAGAGGGCAGAATTCAATGAATTGGGCATGCAAATTTTAAAAAATTAGAAAGTGAACAAATTAAAAATCCTCAGATGAAGACTAAATTAGAGATCTTAAAAATTAAAGAAGAAATTAATAAAATTGAAAGTCAAAGGACTATTGATTTAATAAATAAGACTTATAGTCTGGTATTTTGACCAGTACTTTGTCTATTTTATTTGTTTTTTTAATCAAATTTAAAAAAGCAAAGAAGAAAACCAAATTGATAGTATCCAAGATGAAAACAAAGACCTTACCTCTAATGAAGAGGAAATTAAGGGAATCATTAAAAAACATTATGCAAAATTATATGGCAATAAATATGGCAATATAGGTGATATGGATGAATATTTACAAAAATATAAATTGTCTAGACGAACAGAGGAAAAAAGACAACTCAAACAAACCCATATCAGAAAAAGAAATTGAACAAGCCATCAAAGAACTCCCTAAGAAAAAATCCCCAGGTCCAGATGGATTCACAAATGAATTCTATCAAACATTCAAAGAACAACTAATCCCAATACTATGCAAACTATTTGACATAATAAGCAAAGAGGGAGTTTTACCAAATAACTTTTATGACACAAATATGGTACTGATTCCAAAGCCAGACAGGTCAAAAACAGAGAAAGAAATCTATCTATAAACCAATCTCCTTAATGAATATAGATGTAAAAATCTTAAATAGAATACTAGCAAAAAGACTCCAGCAAGTGATCACGATGGTTATCCACTTTGACCAGGTAGGATTCATACCAAGAATGCAAGGATGGTTCAATATTAGGAAAACCATCCACATAATTGACCATATTAACAAGCAAACTGACAAAAATCACTTGGTTGTCTCAATAAATACAGAAAAAGCCTTTGACAAAATACAACACTCATTCCAAAAACACCAGAAAGAATAGGAATAAAATGGCCTTTCCTAAATATAATAAACAACATATATCTAAAACCATCAGCAAGCATCATCTGCAATAGAATAGAAATAAACTAGAAGCCTTCCTAATGAGATCAGGAGTGAAACAAGGATGCTCATTATCACCTCTATTTTTAACATTGCACTAGAAACACTAGGTGTAACAATTAGGGAAGAAAAAGAAATTGAAGATATTAAAATAGGCAATGAGGAGACCAAGCTATCACTCTTTGCAGATGATATGATAGTATACTTAAAGAATCCTAGAGAATCAACCAAAAAGCTAGTTGAAATAATCAACAACTTTAGCAAAGTTGCAGGATACAAAATAAACCCACATAAGTCATCAGCATTTCTATATATATCTCCAACACATCTCAGCAGCAAGAATTAGAAAGAAAACTTCCATTTAAAATCATACTAGACAATATAAATTACTTAGGAATCTATCTGTTGAGAAAAACACAGGAACTAAATGAACACAACTACAAAACACTCTCCACACAATTAAAACTTGATCTAAACAATTGGAAAAACACTGATTGCTCATGGGTAGGACAAGCTAACATAATAAAAATGATCATACTACCCAAATTAATTTACTTATTTAGTGCCATGCCTATTGAACTACCAAACTTTTTTTTTACTGAATTAGAAAAAAACACAAAAGGTTCATTTGGAAGAACAAAGGATCAAGGATATCCAGGGAAATCATGAAAAAAAATGCAAAGGAAGTAGGATTTGCAGTCCCAGATCTCAAACTATACTATAAAGCAGTGGTCATCAAAACAATTTCGTACTGGCTGAGAGACAGAAAGGAGGATTAGTGGAATAGACATGAGGTAAGTGACCTCAGCAAGATAGTATATTATAAGCCCAAAGATCACAGCTTTTGGTACCAAAATCCACTATTTGATAAAACTTCTGCGAAAGTTGGAAAACAGTATGGGAGAGATTAGGTTTGGATCAACATCTCACACCCTACACCAAGATAAACTCAGAATGGGTGAATGACTTGAATATAAAGAAGGAAACTATAAGCAAATTAGGTGAACAGAATAGTATACTTGTCAGATCTTTAGGAAAGTAAAGACTTTAAAACCAAGCAAGAGTTAGAAAAAATCACAAAATATAAAATCAATAATTTTGATTACATCAAATTAAAAAGGTTTTGTACAAAAAAAAAACCAACAATGTAACCAAAATTAGAAGGGAAGCAACCAATTGGGAAACAATCTTCATAACAAAAACCTCTGACAAAGGTCTAATTACTCAAATTTATAAAGAGCTAAACCAATTGTACAAAAAAATCAACCCCTTCTCCAATTGATAAATTGGCAAGGGACATGAATAGGCCATTTTCAGTTAAAGAAATCAAAAGTATTAGTAAGCATATGAAAAAGTGTTCTAAATCTCTTATAATCAGAGAGATGCAAATCAAAACAACACTGAGGTATCACCTCACACCTAGGAGATTAGCTAACATGACAGCAAAGGAAAGTAATGAATGCTGGAGGGGATGTGGCAAAGTAGGGACATTAATTTATTGCTGGTGGAGTTGTGAATTAATCCAACTATTTTGGAGGGCAATTTGGAACTATGCCCAAAGGCCGCTAAAAGACTGCCTGCCCTTTTATCCAGCCATAGCACTGCTGGGTTTGTGTCCCAAAGAGATAATAAGGAAAAAGACTTGTACAAGAATATTCATAGCTGCGCTCTTTGTGGTGGCCAAAAATTGGATCGATCATTTAATATTTCTTTTATGATATTAGATGCTCAGCAATTTTATACTTCCATGTCAAACATTGCCATTTGTTCATTTTCTATAATTAGTTAAAGTATAATATAGTTTCTTTGTCCATATCTATAGATATTATGAATATTCATTTTAATTTGGTCTAGAATCATGTTTCCAAATCTTGCTTAATAAAAATTTTCTAAATAGTAAGCTTAGTTTCATTCTCTAATTTTGATTCTATGTCTCACTTTATTGATGTGTTTCTTGTAAGCAACAATTTGTGGAGTTTTAAAAAAATCCATTCTTTCATTCATTTTATTGTACTAACTAGGAAAATTACATTTAATTATGAGAATTAAAATTGTGTTTTCCTCTGTTTTTATTTCCAGCATAATTTTTCATTGTGAAATATTTTTATTTAGGTCCTCTTTAATCAACACTTTCTTCATGTGATTAGTTTTGCTTGAACTTCTTTGATGCAATGCTATTATATATATATATATTCTTCATTCTTCTACACTCATACTTCCATTTATAAAAACTTTATTTAGTTTTTAATTTAATCCCTTGATTCATTTTTCTCTAAATTTTACTTACTTTTATGTATCATGGTATCGATTTTCTTTTCTTTTATGCCCTTCTTTTCTATATATATCCATTCAATAATCCAAAATTCCCTTTTTTTCCTTCTCCCCTTCACCTTCCTTTGTCAGTAGTTTTTCTGCACCTTTTTCTAAGAAAGGCATTGCTACTATGTATACTCCTTTGATTCTCTTTAGAAATTTCATTTTTTATGTTCATATCTAGATCCTCATTGATTTCTTCTTTAATGTATTTGTATTCCTTATGGAGTTAAAGAGTCAGAAGTACTAGGCTTCAGTTCCCTCTTCTAAGTAATTTCTATAATAGTTTCCAAAGCTTCACACCTTACTTTTCTCTGTTGTCTCACTTTTGTATACCTACATTCATGAAACAAGTAACGTAGATTAAAGAAATATTTCATCATGCAAATTAGCCCCCAACCTAAATCTATCCTCTTGCAATACAATTCTATCCTCTCTCCCTTCCCATAATCATTCTCCATTTTGAGTTGTGCCTTTTTATTTCCATGATTATATTATTCCCATTACCTTTTGGACTCCACCTCTGCCATCCTTTTAGATACTAGTTTTGCTTAAGAGCTGGTGTATTCCTTCTCCTGGAACAGGATTTTAACCATTGAGGTACAATACTATTTTAGAGATGTGGTCTCCCAATACACCAATTCCTACCAGATTAAGTCAACAAACTTTTGCAAAGTCCTACCACATCCCAAGCCTCATGAGAATGCTCTTTATTGAAACTCTTTTCCCTCTCATTCTTCAATTTTATTTCTTAAGTTTTTCTTACATCCTTATTTCCTTGATTTGCATCTGTTTTTTTTTGCCATAAGTAAAATCTTCTATTTCTTTCTTTTTTAAAAGATAACATCTAAACATGATTTCTTTCTTCAGTTATATTTGTTTATATTTCTTGTACTGTTGTTTGCAGTATTTGCAAGTTAGATATTAGATATTCTGGTGCTTTTTGCTGGAAAACCTGAAATTACTTTTTTTTGTTGAATACTAACATTTTTCTTATTAGTCTAAGAAAGGTAGGATATTTCAAACTCAGTTGCAACTTGACTTCCTTTACTGCTTTGAATCCACTCTTCCATTGTGTTACTTGTTTTTATTGTGTACAGAATATGTTCATCAAATTTCCTTTCATTTATGTTTTAAAGGCTTTTTGCTGGTCAATGTAGAATGTTTGTCCTTTTCATTGTTATAGTTAACTATTATATTTCTTTCAATTTATATATGGAGTTTTTATTTATTTTCCTGAAAATCTTTTGATTAGTGGGTTGTTATACATATTAAAAAATTCTGGACAATTTTCTGTATTATTTCTTACCTGATGGTATTTGTTTGTTTACTTTTATTATATATTCCTTAGGAAACCTGTGATCCTTAAGTTGTTCCAATTTTACATCTCTGAGTGCTTATAGCAATGAAATTGAGGAGGAAATCAATGAATTTGGCTTGCAACTTAAAAAAATTGAAAAAAGAACAAATTAAAAATTCCCAGATAAGAAGTAAATTGGAAGGAAGTAAGGAAAGAAGGAAGGAAAAAAGTAGGAAGGAAGGAAGAAAAGTAGGAAGGAAGGAAAGAAGGAAGGAAGGAAGAAGGAAGGAAGGAACAGTTCATTTATTAAATGCCTACTGTGCATCAGTCACTAGGCTAGGCACTTTATCCTCATAGTATCCTGGGCGATTGATATGATTCCCATTTTCTAATTGTAGAAACCAAGGCAAACAGGTTAAATGACTTCTACCTAATTATACAACTAGTGTCTAAGGCCAGATGTGAATTCAAATCTTCCTAACTCTAGACCCAGCTTCATGCACTGTGTCCCTATTAGATTATAAATTCCTTGAGGGTAAGAACTACCCTTTGCCTTTTTTTTTAATTTCCAGGACTTAGCACAATGCCTGGCAAAGAGTAGGAACTTAAATTTTTATTCACTCACAAAATAAAATAAATATATACTGTTCATTATTTGAGGAAGGGCCCTTCTATTCCTATACTTTCTAGTATTTTCAATAGGTATGAGTGTCGTATTTTGTCAAAGGCTTTTTTGGCATCTATTGAAATAATCATGTGATTTCTGTTGGTTTGATTATTGATATGGACAATTAGGTGGATGCTTTTTCCTAATATTAAAACATCTTGTATTCTTAATATAAATCATACCTGGTCATAGTGAATAATCCTTGTGATAAATTGCTGTAGTCTTTTTGTTAGTATTTTATTCAAGACTTTTGCATCTATTTTTATTAAGGAGATTAGTGTGTACTTTTCTTTCTCTGTTTTTGGTCTGCCTGACTTTGGAATCAATATCATATTTGTGTCATAAAATAATTTGATAAGACCCATTCATTGCTTATTTTGTCAAATAATTTTCATCATATTTGGATTAGTTGTCCTTTAAATGTTTGATAGAATTCACTTGTGGATTCATCTGGCCTGGGGGATTTTTTCTTAGGAAGTTCTTTGATGAGTTGTTTAATTTCTTTTTCTGAGATGGAATTACTTAAGTATTCTATTTCTTCTTTTGTTAATATAGGCAATTTATAGTTTTAAATATTCACCCATTTCACATAGATTGTCATATTTATTGTCATAAGATTGGGCAAGAGAGTTTTTAATAATTACCTCAATTTACTCTTCATTAAAGGGGAGATCTCACTTTTCATATTTAATTCTGTTAACTTGCTTCTCTTCTTTCTTTTTTTAATTAAATTAACCAGTGCTTTATTTATTTTATTTGTTTTTTCAAAGTACCAGCTTCTAGTCTTATTTATTCATTCAATAGTTCTTTTACTTTCAATTTTATTAATTTCTCCTTTAATTTATAGGATTCCCAATTACTTTTTATCTGAAGATTTTAAATCTGTTCTCATTCTAATTTTTTAAGTTACAAGCCCAATTAATTGATTTCCAACTATATTTTGTTGATAAAGGCACTTAGAGATACAAAATTTCTCCTGAGTACTGCTTTGGTTGTATCCCATAGATTTTGATATGTTGCATCCTCATTGTTATTTTCTTTAATGAAATCCATAAGTGTTTCTATGATTTCTTTTTTGACCCACCAGGTTAAAAGAATTGGATTATTTAGTTTCCAGTTATTTTAAATTTGCCTTTCCATGGACCCTTGTTATGTATAAGTTTTATCACATTCTGATCTGAAAAATTGGCATTTATTATTTCTCCATTTGTTTGCAATATTTCTAAGCCCTAGTACAAGGCCTTGTTTGTTTATGTGCCATGTACTACTGAGAAGAAGGTATATTCCTCTTAATCCCTGTTCAGATTTCTCTAGATATCTATTAACTCTAATTTTTAGCATTTTATTCACTTCTCTAACTTTTTTATTACTTATTTTTCAATTCAATATATCTACTTCTGAAAGGGGAAGTTTTAGCTTCCCCCACCAGCATGGTCTTTAAATCATTTTCCGCCTTGAGCTCCTTCATTTTTTCCTTTAGAAATCTAGATGCTAAACCATTTGGTACATAAATGTTTAGTAATAATATTACTTTATTATTTATAATACCCTATAGCAAAATCTAATTTCCTTCCTCATCTCTTTTACTCAGGTATGTTTCTACCTCAGATTTGTCTGGTATCATGATTGTTAATCCTTTTTTTTTTTTTAAATTAGATGATGCATAATAAATTCAGTGCCAGCTTTTTACCTTGAATCTGTTTGTCACCTTGCCTCAAATATACTTCTTGTAAACAAGACATAGTAGGATTCTGTTTTTTTAATCCACTCTGCTATCCACTTCCATTTTTGGGGGGAGTTCATCCCGTTCACATTGAGCATTATGATTATGTGTCAAGGAAGCTTATCACCCCCCCCCCCTTCCTGAGTAACTTTACATGTCCAAACATTTCTGACATACCACAGTTGAGCCAGGGTTGCGTAGGTATACGCCAGGATTGTGTTGGTGTATGTTCTGGACGTCAATAAAAGTTAAGGTTGGGGGCAGAAAAAGGGAGACCAATGAGAGAAAGGGAGAGATGGATGAGAAGACCAGGGGAGAAGCATGAGGAGAAGAGACAGTGCAGGAGGTGAGGGGAAATGAGAAAGGAACTGGCAGGTTAGGCTAATTGTGGTCAGGTTACTTAGGAATGATTGTCTACCCTTTATAATAAATTTATTAAAATATATATCTCTGGGTAGCAAGAAATATTATTTAATTTTAATTATTACAATTAGTAACTGTGTATTGCCCTCCATTGCATTATCCCTGTTAAATTCTGCTCTATTCCTTTCCCCTCCATTCTTCCTCACCAGTATTTTGCTTTTTGTCATGCCCTTTACTTCCCCCTATTTCCAATTGCTTTTCCCTTCCCTTGACTTATTCTCCTACTACATCTCTATGGGGTAAGATTGAATTCTATATCCAACTGATTAGGGTAAGATAGAATTCTATACCTCACTGCGCATACTTGTTTTACCCTCTAAGCCAGTTTAATCATTTCTTCATGACTCTTTATGTTATATAATTTATCTTAGGTGAACTTTCCAACAGTCTTACCCTTCTCCTCTACATCTTCCCTGATTCATCTGTGACATACCAGTGAATCTGTATTTGCTCTGTTTGGTGAAATCTTTTTTTCTATCCTCTCCAAATGAGGACTTCCTTTGTGATATTTACCCTGAGTATGACTATTGCTTTGCTCAATGAATTTACAATATATTTTTTGTGTAAAGAGGCACAAACCAGTGATGAATAAGAGATATATTAATAAATGCTCATGGATATGTACAGTAATACTTTTAGAACACAAGGTACTTTTCTTACAGCCACCATAGAAAGTAAGTAGAACATGTATTATTCAAACTTCATTCTTGAAAAAGCTAAGGATCTCAGAGGTTAAGTGAGTTGTACCAAGCCATCTCAAATGCTTCGTTATGTTTAAGTCCTTCCCTGACTTGCCCCCTAATTATTAATGTTCTTTCCTTCAAAAATATTTGATATATATATATATATATTAAATATTTAGTTATGCCTGTACATTTTGCTTACCTCAATACAAAATAAGCTTCTTTAGGTCACGCACTATTCCATGTTTTACTTTTTTGTATTGCTGGAATGTAATATAGTGTTTGTCATATGAGTTCTACTTCCTAAATTCTTGCTTAATTGGATTGAATCATCTCCTGAAGATAAGACTAAGAAGAAGAGTGAAAGATCTAAAGAGGCAACATTTAATGTGATCTAAATAACAACTGTTAGCATTGGCATATATCTAGGTATTTTTAGCCTTCCCAGGTACATAAAGTACCTTTTGTATGGAGGAGAAGGGGTTATTTATAAAAGGGTTGGACTGGATTATTTAAGGTTACCAGGAATTTAATTAATTCCAAAGAGATTTATTTACAATTTATTTACAAATTGTAGAAAGAGTAAAGTAAGGAATCAGAGAGAGGATAAGGTAAGCTATCTAGCCTAAACACCAAGTAATTTATCTCTGGCCCCCTGGCTCAACCCAGGCAGGGTAGTTTAGTTCTCAACCTGCTATACCTTGGCCCTTGTAGCCCAGAACCTGGGAAAGTTTCTTTAGAAAAATTCAGCAGTTAAGATTCAGCTTTTCACTTACCATGTGTCAGTCTAAGGAACAGGGTCTCAGGTCCAGTCAGCAGATCTTTCTGCCCCTCTTCACCAGCCTCTACTCAAAAGCATGAAGAATTGAATTCCTTTAGGAAGTTGTCGCTCCCTTTTAAAGACATTGTCTCTTGTGTCACTTCCTGTCTCTTCGCTTAATTTTATGTCTACTACTCACAGTTGATGCTCTGCAATATGAGTCAGTCAATTCTTATTCATCACCCACTATCATACACATGAATCACAGACCTCCCACTCAATGATTAAATGGGATGTTTATACTTTTGGTGATTAAATCTAAAAATGGGATGATCTCCATACTCAACTTTAAGTAGTGTGTTAAGTAGGGTATTCTAAAAATAGTCACGAGTTATAATTTAATCTTCACAATCAGGGAAGATTTAATTAATTTCATTATTATAATCAGGGGAAAGTTAGATTTAATTGTCACACTTTAATGCTTTCACACATTAGAATCACAGAATTTCAGAATTGAGTTGAACCTCATACTGTCTAGTACAACCTGTACTGAATAAAATAATCTCTTCTATAAAATTACCAAGTAGTTGTTCATTCTTATTTGAAAAATTCAGATGAAAGAGTTACCACTATCTCTAAAGGTATTCTATTCTACTTTGGGATTGGTCTAGTTGTTAGCAAGATTTTCTTACTGCACTTCCTGTTTGAAACACATACTGGGCCACTTTTTAAATAAATAATACACAGTTTTATTTCATATTTTTTATCAATGAATTCAATTAAAGTATGGATAACCTGCTTGTTATATTTTCAGATGAAAGAAATCCAAGAGGATTAATGAACATGACACTGATCAAGATTCCCAAAGTTCTTTGATGGGCTGAATGTTGGACCGAATCTAATAAGATGATTCTTTAATAGGAATAAATGTTAAGTCTAACATGAGGTTAAAACAAATTCACAGTTGGGGAAAATTTGGGGCTGAAAAAATAAAGATACTACATCATGGAATCTTTAGTCAGGAAGGATGTCAGAGACTATATAATCCCACCTTCAATGAGGCAAGAATTTCCTCTATGAAATACCTGGCACATAGTCATCAAAAGTTTGTCTGAAGACCAAAAGTGACAGAGAAACAACTGTCTCCCAAAGCAATGTATTCTAATTCTAAGTAGTTCTAATTAACAGTATATTTTTTCATGATTTTGCTACTTTTGACTAATGGCAAGATTTCCTAGGTTTCATTGTTCATTTTATGAACAGTGTACTACATGTCTGAGAAATTTCATTTAACTATGTAATTATATAGGTGTTTCAACAGTGATATGTCAGTTCTGAAATTCTAAAAGCATTTATTAAATGCCTTCAGTGTTCCATGTTTTGCTAGAATGTGGCCATACAAAGGCAAAAATAATGAAATTATCAGATTCAGTCTTGATGGAGTCTTCTACTATGTAAATCTCCCAAGATACCACCTTAAGGCACTTGTAGGAAAAGCACATAATAATAAGCACGGGACATATCATATTATGTATTGGGAATATTATGAGCTGTGTGTCGTGTATCATAAGATTATAGAGCTGGTAGAGATCTTAAAGTCTATCTAGTTCAACCGTCTTTTTTAAATATATGACAATATTTGCGATGCATGGAGATGGCATAACTTGCCTGGGAACACACAGCTAATTAGTATGGAGGTCAATAAGACTCCAATTCTTCCTGAATTCAAGTCCATCATCCTTTCCAATGTACCATCATTTCATTGTTATAGAATGGAAAAGAGATGGTGGGTAGAGAGGCATTCACTTTTCTCGTTTAAACCTAGTTTATTTTTATTTTCAAGAACTATCTAAAAGTTCACTCTCCCAAATTAAAGTATTCCTACTTATTCTCTATAAATCCTTTGTAGAGATGGTTTGAGCACATTTGCTTATTTGTTGTATCTCCAGCTTGGACTCTTTGAGGAGAGGGACTCTTTTATCTCTTGTTATACTCCCAAATCTTGTTAAAGTGCTTGGCACATAGTAGGTCATTAATAAATATTGATTGACTGACTGGTCTGATTAGTTATATCAGATTGGGTATTTATTTAAATAGGTATGAGGTTTCCTAGAAGGTTCTTCAATATACATGCATGCACACACACACACATCAAACTCATTCAGCAAAAGTAGGTGACTCCGTTCTCCTTATATCTTGGTGTGTCCTATTTTCAGGTCAAAGTTTTTTTTTCCTTGGAAATAGGAGAATTTATTGGCTATGAACTTTAAACATGCAATATAAAAAAAATGTAAGGAATATGGGATTATCTAGGCTGTGCCACAAGGATCTTTGTGTTTGTTTCACTTTTTATATTTGTATTTGATCTCCATAGTATAGAATCAGTAGGAACTTACTAAATAATTATTGACTGATGGAAGCTTAGAGGGTACTAACAACATATATTCTCTTTTAGCAATGAGGAAAAACTGATCTTAGAACCTGGGTGGGAAGAATGCTTGGTTAAAATAAGAAGTAACCAGATGGCAACTTTTCTCCCCTGGTTCCACACTCCAGCTGACCATTTCCTTCTCCCAAGCAACAGCCTTGCTCTGTACTAGACCAATTGAGTTTGTCTTTAAAAAATTATTTTAGGTCCTTTTTTGTGATTCTTTCCCTGGAAGCCTGTTGTCTTAAGCTTTTCCAGTTGTGAAAAATAATCCAAAGTCTTGTCACCCTTATAATAGCTGCTTGTTACACACACAGACACACAAGTACACATATATATGCACACATATAGATATAACTATGTGTATATGCATGCATATAAAATATATAAGTGTATGTTTATTCTTTAGATAAGATATTTTCCAAAGTAATGCAATGAGGCACAGTAACTAAATATTAGAACACTCAAAGTCTTTGAGCATTTTTACCAAAGCTGAAACTGTGGAAATTTTTTGAAAAATAGAAGAGGGGAGGGCCTATCATTACCCTTTGTATTCAATTCAATCCAATTCCAAATGTATTCTGTCTGGTGCTATTTTGTATATATGCTTGTGAATGAGAAAATATCTATGATCTGCAATTCTTTCCACCTTGAGTTCATGCACATACACAACATTAAATGCATTCAAGTCATAAAAATAGATGATACAGAGAGATATGTATTACTTGGATTCTGACTAGGAATAATCTCGTGATGACAAGACAATTTTTTATGGCAAATATATCTGTCTCTGTTTCAATGCTTATGAGTCACCTGGAATAAAGGAGATGAATGAGTATCTCTACTAAGTCTTTTTTCACATTCCCTTCTCACCTCGAGAGCACTGAGGTCATCTGTCTCTTTAAAATGGAATTTGTTGAAAAAAGAAGAAAAGGGAGAATGGAGGGAGGAAGCAGCAGGTGTTGTAGAGGAAGCCTTACATTTGAGAATGTGGCCAGTGTGGACCGAGTTCCTTCCATCTTTAAGGTTATCTTTTCTGCATGCCAGTTTCTTTTCGGACAATAGAGTCCATTCTATTTAAACTGACAAGTTTTAAAGTGTTTTTATATTAATTAAAAAAACATAATAATAAAATGATTTCACTTCCATGAACAGGATATCAGTTAATTTATTATGATTTGAGGCTAATTATCTATGGATGACACTGAATAACAGTAATTATTAGAGAGATACAAATCTTAGTCTTGAAGCTATAATACAGGCACAGAGAACACAACCTATCTCAAGTGTGCGGAGATGTTTTAATAGTTCATGTTGAGAGAAGGGAGAAGAAAGAAAGTGTCTCTAGAATACACTGGCTAATTTCCAAGGACTTGTTGTTCAATCATCTTCAGTCATGTTCAATTCTATGACCCCATTTGGGCAAAGACAATAGAGTGATTTGCCATTTTTTCCTCCAGTCCATTTTCCAGATGAGGAAAATGGGGCAAACAAGGTTAAGTGACTTGTCCAGGATGGTGAAGCAAGGGGGAGGTTATATTTAAACTGAGGAACATGAGTCTTCCTGACCCCAGCCTTATCACTCTAACCAAATAGCTTCTCATTACTTTGAAGTGCCTTGAGATTCAAAGAGTTACTAAAGATACAGATGAAGAAAGAATCCATTTATATGATAGGTTGAAGGGTGCTGGATTGCTCTCTCCATTGGCAGCCTCATCTATATTGCTCTGCCAACTAAAATCTCCAGTTAAAATTTATCACTTAGCCAGGTGTGGTGTTTCATATCCATAATAATCTTCTTTCTAGGGAGCCAGAGAGGTGTAGTTTGCTTGGTTTGGCGTTTTCTGTGTAGCAGTAGACCAAGCTAATTGAGTATTCACAAGGTCCACCATCAATATGGTGACTCTCTAGGAGTGGAGTTGGGAACCCAATTTGCCAAAGAAGGGGCAAATTAACAGGGTAGAAACAGGGCAAATCTAAACTTCTGAGCAATCAACAGTGGGATTCGTATCAAGACTATAGATTACACTTCCAAACTCAGTGAGCAATAAACAAATAAATACATTCATTCTTTCAAGGCCTTCTAGAGACTTTCATTTAAATGTTAAAGCACTGTATCACCCTGGAGGATGATCACAGTCAGCTAAAACTAGAACTGGTTTGGTCCAATTAACTCAGTCTTAACCACTGACACCTTTCAGGAGGCAAAATCCTGGGGAAAGAGATCATAAAAGATGAAAGTAGAAAATGAATCAAGAATCTCAGATATGGTACACATAAGGGGATATCGGAGGCAGTTACTGAGATGGAATGGAATTGAGTTATTTGGTGCAGAAAAACCAGGACCAACACTACGGTAAGAGGGAGTGGGCAAGCATTGGTCCTTTTACAGTTATCCCAGGGCTATTCATTATCTATAAAATCTAACCTGTTTAATGAAAAAAAGCTTACAAAATGTTGTAATCTGAAACAAAGCATCAATTATCAACTATCAATTATCTATGATCTATTCATTTATTATCTGTCTATCATCTATTTTTCATTTCTTTTTGAAGATAGACATTTACTAGAGAATCAGAGTGAGAGTTAGAAAGACCTGAGTTCAAGTTCTTCCTTTGGAATCAATTGATTATAGGGCCTTGGGTAAGACATTTGACTTTTTGATGACCAAGAGAACTCTCTAAGACTCTAAGTTTCAGTGCTGAGATAGTCAGCTAGGCATCATAATGGGTAGAACACTGGTTTTTAGTGTGAACAACTGAGATGAAATCCTGCCTCAGAGAATATAAAGCATGGAGTAACCTGAACAAATTATGTAATTTCTCCAACCTCAGTTTCCCTATTTGTAAATTGTCAATAATATTGACAACTACCTCATAGAATAAACTATGCAACACATGTAAAGTATTTTAAGTAATACTTTAAAGTATTGTATAAATGCTAGCTATTAATATTTAAATTGAGTTTGGTTACAAAGAAAAGTAGAATTTATTCCTCTCTTAAAACAAAAGATAGTAAAGTATAATCAATTACACCGAATTAATGTTATTTTTTAGCTTTTTGCTCCATAATTTCATATTTTCGACCTGCCAAAACTGGAAAATGAAAAGTTATAAAAAAATTACTTAAAAACATAAACTTTGCAGTAGCCCAACCTCTAAACACTTCCAAACTCAAAGGCTGATGAATCTAATTCTACTCTAGTTTTCAGTTCAGGATTGGCTTTTGTTTTCCCCAATCTTTTATTTAGGTCGTCTGTAATTAAGTATTGTTTCATAGGAATAACTATTGTATGAGCAATGGTATAGAAGAGTTAATAGAGAACAGATTTCAGAATCAAAAAGACCTAGCCTCTCACCCATCCTCACTGTGTGAGTCTTGAACAACCTATCAAGGAGAAATCACTTCAAGTCCTGGTGATCAAAGCAATTCTACAAGGACATTGTATATTATCGTTTCTCATTGGCTTACACATATTCTGAGAGCAAGAACTGACTTTTTTCTCGTATTTGTATCCCATTACTTAGTACAATGTCTGGCACGTAGTAGGTGCTTAATAAATATTTATTGGCATACTTCCTTGTAATTTCTTTATAATACCATTTTTTTAAGACTTAACAACACCTTACATATTTCCCTTAGGTCTTCTCTTCTAAAAACTAAAGATTTCCAGCCTCAGTTTCTTCATCTGATCCTCATGTAGCACGAGACCCTTCACCATTCTTGTTTTCTTCTGGTTGTTCTCTAGCTTATCAATATTCTTCCAAAAAGGTAGTACCCAGAACTGAACTCAGTACTCCAGATGTGAATTATCAAGGTGTCAAGTAGCAGTATAATCACTTCATTATCAAAGGAAGTTGTAATTTCTCAATTCAGCCCAAGAATAAATTTCATTTTCTTCTACCTGTCATATCATGTTAGTGCCTCATACTGGTCTTGTAGTCCACTTAAAGCCATACATATTATTTTTTTCTTCTGGGGGCTTTGAATGAAAGAATAGATAGAATATCTATCTGCATTACAAATTGATTTAATTAATTAATTATGTTAATTCATTAATTAATAACTGGGAGACCATGAGTACACTATTATTATATTAGTAGTAGTGGTAGAATTAGTTATAGTAGTAGTCATAATCACAGTCCTAATTGTGGTAGTAGTATTAGTTGTCACCATTATTGTCATAGTTGTAGTAGTAGTAATTGTAGTGATGGTGGTAGTGGCAGTAACAATAAATGACATACTGTGTTTTTTTACAAAGATATCAGTATTTTTTCCCAGAATAGCTGGTTCTAGTATGCCATAGTTTTCTATTTATTCTTTCAAGCAATTTGTGAATAAATAATCTATTAACAAATGAAGAGAAAGTATATTTTAAATCACCAAGAAATAGTAATGATATAACAGATAGAAGGCTGGCATAAGAATCAGGAAGACTTCAGTTCAAGTCTCATCTCTGATGCACAATGTAGGACAATGAGTAAATTACTTAAATGCTCACTACCCAAAGGCTGCAAGTCTCAGGGAGGCATCGTGGAACATTGCAATGACCATCAGGGCTAAAATCAAAGGATTCAGGTTCAAATCCCATCTCAGACACTTAATTCCTGAATGATCTTGGGAAACTCACTCATCAACTCTGTGCTTCATTTCCCTCATATCAACAATGAGGGGGTAGAAACGATTGGTCTCTGATGGCTTTTTCAATTCTAAATATGTAACCTTATGACTATAATTTAGAAACAAGCTATTGATCTGCATAAGCAGAAGAAATTTTTCCAAGAGGAATTTTCTATACTGATAAAATCCGATGTAGAGAAATGAGATCAATGCACAGATAGTCATATTGACAGACAGACAGAAACAGAGAGAGACAGAGAGGATACAGAAAGATAGAGCCAGGGGGACAGAGCAAAGAGAGGAGGAGGAGAAAGAGAGGGAACCAAAATGTGTGTGAAAATGAATTTTATAATGGAAAAAAATAAATTTGTATTAAATGTCACAGGAGGCTAGATGATTATCTAGAAAAGGGAGCCATGAACTTGATTAGATGGTAAAGGATTGTTAAAGGGCTCATCTCCACTGAAAATAATTTAAAAGCATCATAAAAGGCAAAGAAATTAGGTCATTTCTGCCCCTCCCCTTAATATGTAAGCTCCCTGAGGATAAAGGTTATATTTTGAGTGGTTCATTCAACAGTTCTTTATGGAATAGCCACACTATAGAGTATATCTTTTAGTTTAGTCATACAGTCAAGCAGTCATGTTGTTTCAACCAACAACTGTAAATAATTCACTGATTGCTGGTGAAGAGTTGAAAGGAATGTTATAGAGTAGGAATCATGATCCTCCTCCTGTGGATACTCATATATGTTCATTGAGAATGGCTTTGGTTGGGACCATCTCCCCATAACAAAGACTTTTAAACATATTATGGAAAGATGATTATTATTTAATTAAAATTCCATATTTGGTCAGATCACCAAAAACTAAGGATTACCAAAGTCTCAACAATAAATAAAAAGAGTCAAATTATTTGAAATACTTTATATAGCAGTGCTTAGCTATTTGTGGAAATGCCAATGAACCAGCTGACAAGGGGAAAGGAAGCTTTAACAGTTATAAAAGTGACTAACAATAGAACCAAAAGTATTTTTAAAAAAGGACCAATTTAGCTGGTTTATAAAAAGAAAAGAATGTACAATAGCACAACAATGAGTTCACCTATGATATAATTACAGGTTTTTGTATACAAGTGCAGACAAGCAGACTGAATTAAAACAAAACAAAATATCCTCTAGGAAAGAAGAAAAAATTCCCGCAAACTTGGCAGGTCCGACCAGGTGGGATGAGAAGCTGGTACCAAGAACAAAAAAGGAAACAGATTATAGCCTGGCCTAAGCATGAGTTATGTCTTTCATTATTAAGCATTTGTTTGTAAGGAAACTTTGGAAAATAAAATAAAAGTCAAAACTGCACAAGAAGGGAGGGTGAGAGAGAACTCAGAATGGGAAGGAGATGTTGGGAGTCCCCTGAAGTGGGGACAGAGAAGGACAAGATTCATCAGTTTGTTCTAAAAATCCAGGGGTTATTATTAATAGGAAAAAGACGTTTTAGCCCCAGGAGACAATGCAGGAGGCCTTTAAAAATCATATTTAGGAAGGATAACTCCAAAGGACTCATGAGGAAAAAGGATGTACCAATGTAAAAGGAACTGACAGATTTTTTTACTTTAATTCCTTCGTGATTTTTTCTCTAGTGCAAGCAATAATGTGTCTTGTTTCACAACACGAAAAACACAGAAATATATATTGTGTGATCATGTACGTGCAACCTATATCATATTACCTTCCTTCTTGGGGAGAAGGGAGTGATGGGGAAGAGGAATGGAACATACATTGCAAAATGTCAGAAATTGAATATTAAAAATTGAATTGACATGTAATCTGGAAAAATAAAAAAATAAATTTAAAAGGTAAAAGAAGGGGAAAACACTTGGAAAATGAACTTCTTAAGGATCATAAGTTCATCGATTTAGAGCTAGAGAGAGGTTCTATTAGAAACTATGCAATTTCATCTCATTTATTTTTTACCCCTTACCTTCCATCTTAGAGTTAATACTGGTTTTTGGTTCCAAGGCAGAAGAGTGTTAAAGGCAAGACCATGGGAGATGAATGACTGCCCAAGGTCACACATCTAGGAAGTATATGAGGTCAAATTTGAACCCAGGACCTCCTATCTCTAGGCTAGCTTTCAATCCACTGAGCCACCTAGCTGTCCTCAAATCTTAACTCATTGTATAGATGAGGATACTGAGGCACAGAAGAGTTAACTTATAGCTAATTTACATAGTTAATTTACAGGTAGCATTTATATAGTGCCTTTAGGTTTGCAATATACTTTATAAATATTATTTCATTTTATCCTCAAAAAGTCCCTGTGAAGTAAGTACTATCACTCATTCTTTTATACAGATGAGAAAAGTGAGGTAAACAGGATAAGTGACCACCAGAATCACACAGCTAGTAAGTATCTGGGGCTGGATTTGAATTCAGAGCTTCCTGACTTGAGGTCCAGGATTCTAGCCATTATTCCACCTATCAGCCTTAAGGTTCAGTGATTTGCTCAGACTTCCACAGGTTATGAATGAAGGGAACATTCAAGCCCAGGACTCCCCATTCAAAATGATGTACCATTTTGGTAAGTTAGCACTCAGAAACTGAAAGCTGTTATTGGAGACTGAGAAAGGCTGGTTATGTCTGATCAGAATTCAGATGTATAAGAGTATGAATGTGGTCTGGTGAGCCCAGTTCATTGAAGCAGATTAGCAGAAAAATCACTCTGAATCTTCCCTGGCACTCTGACCACTACCTTGCCCTGCAATTTTTTTTTGTCCTTTACTCTCTCAATTTATAGATGTAGTATGTAAAGTGATGATGGCAGGAGGATATAGTATAATACATGTAGGGATGATTGCAGGTCCAAAAGGGCATCCTGGAACTGGGAAATGGTTATTTTTCATAGGATAGGAGAAGGACCTTAATACTTATTAGGATAACAAAAAATATCCTAAGGTAATAGATGGAAGTCTGACTTCAGAAGAGAGCAGCTTTAGAAAGTCCTGGTTTCAAATTCTCCCTTTCATAGATAGAAACCAGGGAGTCACTTCATTTCTCAGTATTCTAAAATAAATTTCTTTTAAAAGGCAATCCTTATGATCTGTCTGGTTCTAAGGCAGAAGAGGAGTAATGGCAGGGTAAAAGGTTAAGTGACTTGTGCAGGGTCACACAGCTATGAAGTACTGAAGGTCATATTTGAACTCAGGACTAGGCAGTTTTCTAAGTGGTAGAACAGATTTTTATTGATAGAAGGAATTTCCACATTGAGAGTCTCAAAGAGGAACATAGATATTTCAATGGATAGAGTGCTTGGATCTGGATTTAAGAGCTTCAGATACTTCTTATCTGGGCAAATGATTACACTTCTGCCTGCCTTTGTTTCCTCAACTGTAATATAGCATCTACCTCCCAGAGTTGTTGTGAAGATCAAATGAGATAATATTTGTAAAATACATAAAATACATGAGAGATGTTTGATAAATGCTTGTTTTCTTTTCTTACCCAAGAGCAATGAAGTCAGATCTGATTTAAAAAAAAAACAGTTGTTTAAGGTAATATGTAAGGAGTTGAGATACAAAGGAAAAAAAAGAAATAGTGGCTGTCCTCAAGGACTATGGACTGTCTGGAGGGAAGTTTATTCTTAAGTATCACATACATAGATAATGCACATCGATTAGCTGGAAAATGCACTTTTGTAAAGAAATCTGACCTTTAAAGGATGCTGAAGCTGTCTGGGGATCAGAAAGGAGGGCAGGGGACAACAAGAGGGATTATGCATGAGTTTGGGGGTGGTGTTCAATGTTATTTAAAACCCAGCAATTATGAACAGAGGCAAGTAGGGGTTGAGGTGTGTGCATTGACCCTCTGTAGACTACACACTAAAGGACAAATGATGCTTACAGAGGGAAGTGTCCACATTTGTGTCCCCAAATATCTACAGCTATAGGAGTTAGAGGGAGGATGAACAGTGAGCATTCACATTTCATGAGCATTCACAATTTTCAGAGTTCTTAAAGTTTATTTGAGGGGACAGAAATCTGTTGAATGGAGGAAGGGAATGTCATGATAGGTAGGCAACAACATTTCCTGAGCCTATCCCTGGGAAACAGAGGCATGGATCATAGCCTAGACCTTCTTCTCTTATCCCCTCCTTTTTTTTTTCTTTAAAAAATTCTAAAATCATACTTTCAGCTTTAGAATCAATATTGTGTATTTGCAGAAGAGTGGTAAGGGCTAACCAATGAGAGTTAAGTGACTTGCCTAGGGTCATACAACTAGGGAGCATCTGAAGCCAGATTTAAACTTTCTCTAGAACTGGCATTCTATCCACTTAGCCACCTAGCTGACTCCTCCTTGGATTAAAAAAAAATTTGTTGGGTGCATGGAAGATGTCAGAATATGGAAATGAAAAATCAGCAGTTACCCTAGATTGGTTCTTTCTTCAATCAGCAGAGTTTTAGGTCTGGTCCATACCCCAGAAATTGTTAGTGGATCTCTGTGGTTTTTGTATTTTTCCTTGAATAAAAATGGGTCGTTTCTTGGCCACATAAAGGAGTATTTCTGCCCAGGCTCCCATCTGCTCTCTAGGAAGGTTGTTCACTCTCATGGCTGCCTTACCAGAAACAACCCCTTTTCTTCATTAACTGTCAAGGATCCCATTGATCTCCTGGGAGATGCCACTTTGCTCAGTCACCTCCTCCATTCCCTGTGTGAATTGTGAAAGCTCTCTGAGAACATGAATCTAACAGTTGTCAGAGAGTGTTAACGATATCTGCTCCTCCCTGTCTCCTTGTTGTTCATTTTCAGACTGTCTAAGAGAAAGAAGAGTCTGCCTTGGCGGCCTTCGTCATGGGGTGGGATCCAGGTCAACAGAGGCAGGGCTAGCAGTTGGTGAGAAATAAGTGAGAGTCATGGAAGGGAAGCTGCAAAGACAATCTTCCTGGCAAGCCTCTCTAATGTTGGAATTGTTCACTCTGGGGAAGGAAGAGATTTGGGTTTGCTGATGAGCCCAGTGCCACAACTGTCTGTGAGGGAAACGGAGAATTCTTTTGGTTACTAGGCTTACAGTTTCCATGAGGGAGAGATGCTGCTTGCCTTCATCATGTACCACAAAGGGTTGGAGTGGCATGTGCTCGGGTTCAAATGGTTCCATTTCAGAAACTGATATGATTTTTTCCCCCTCATTGGAAATGGCATTCAAGAAACTGCCTTAACATCTGCTTTGCTGTGAGCATGCTAAAGACCACGAGAGCTATCGGCTTGCTGCTGCAACGTTCCATCTGTATTATCTTCCCCATTAAATAGCAGATCCTAGAGGGCAGGAGTCTGACTTTTCTAGTTGTGTTTGTAGTAGGATTAGCCCAGTGATGTCCACTTAATAAATATTTTATTATTAGAATGCTTCATCTCTCCCAGATAGACAGCAAGATCCTTGAGCGGAGGGACAGTTTTACGCTGGTCTTTGTAGTCTGGCCCCAAACCCAGTGCCTGGCACAGTAGGTACTTATGAAATACCTGTTTACCAACAGGATGGGTACTCTCCTATGTGGTGCCAGGGACTCTACCAATTCTGAACTTGTAAACATGAACGTTCATTTAATTAAAGTTTCCACGAGTGAAAGAAAAGCTGGTCTTGATCAACATCATGTTCAACAAAGGATAGGTGTGACATGTACTAGGGTACAATTGGTTCAATATCAAGAACTGATATGAATTTTTCTTGTGGAATAGACATCAAAGACATGGCATTGACATCTGTTTTGCAGACAAATTCAATAAAAACTCAAAGTGATCATTGTGCACAGATCACTGTTCTAGAGATCGTGGGGGCAGGGGCTGGGGTAGCACTTTCATTTGTAAAGATTAAAATTAATATACAATAACTAAATATTATATTTTATAAAGTTTTATTAATAATAACTAAAGCAAAAGAACTTCCTGAATTCAGCCCAGTCACAAGTCAGAGAGCTCATGGAAGGAGCATACATCCACTTAAATACCAATAACATGATATTGCCAATGTGGAGACGCAGGAGAGATTATATGGAATTTGGGGAAATACTAAGGACTTCTGGGGAATGAAGTCAAAGGCTCAAAATCTCTATTTATACATACACTCCTGTGATTCGTTTGGGAAACCAGTTTCACCAAAAGGATCATGGAAACATAATCAACTTAAAAATTGCAATAATTTGTTGATGAAAGGGGAAAAAAAGAACAAAATCAATGATGACTAGGTTGATAAAAAGCCAATTTTGGGGCAGTCCCCTTTTGGATAAGAATATACATTAAAAAAAAGGGCATTTCAAGTGCCCATAGTTCAATTCAAATCCCAAAATTCACTCTGGATCTTCTGGAGCAGCGTGTGGTCTCTGTAGACAGACTTCATGGCACCTTCTGGATCCTGGTAGGTAGCAAATTTCTTATCCTAAAATTGCTCACATTTAAATCAAAGTTCACAATAATAACTTGGCCACCCTTAGGTGAATAATAACAGATACAAGGATCACTCAGGTTTATATGGCTCAGTTATAAGATATATGAATCAATCTGTAAAAGAAAATAGAAAAAATGAAAAACCCAAATAAAAGAGAAAAATAACTTGTGGATGAAATACAAAATGTAAATCTTATGTCTAAAAAAATCTAAGTAAAGGAAAAACAAATCTATAACAGGTCCTTGAATCAGAGACTAATTAAAATGTTTTAAGAAATTATGCACTATCCAATGGGTAGCTACGACTACAGAAAGTTTGCCACACCATGAAAGACAGAAAAGGGACTCGATTTCAGCAGCAAATGGGAGCCAATGAAAAGGAGGTGCTTGAAAGACTATGGTTCAGAGGAAATTCAGCCTCTGACATATGTCAAAATAGCCACAATCTCAAACCCCAAACAAGTTCAAGTCCTCTTGTCTTGGTTTAAGATTACATCAATCCTACTGGGATCTGGTCTCTTTGACCTTGTGCTCCATAGGCACTGTGCAGGTGCTCTGTGCTTCTTTAGCACTATACAGTGGCTCTTTTTGACTTCTTGTTTTATATGAACATTTTGCCTTTAATACAACATTCTTTGTTACATATATATTTATATATATATATATATATATATATATATTTAAAATCATCCATTCAGAAATCACTAGTTATCAAAAAATATTTCTGAAGACCCCATAAAAATATAATTTAAATTCTCAGCTCATTAAATTATCAAAAGGTTAGATATACCTTTTGATGAAGTTCATCCATCATCATCTATGTGACAATTCAGAAAGGCAATATGGGATCTTTGATGGATCTAATGATAAGGGGTTGGGCAAGATGTTCATGGGCTTATACAATACTTTGTTCTTCAGCAAAGGTAAAGGTACAAATTAAAGATCAATATAAGCAAAACATAGTAGCTTAAAATGATTCAGTATTACAGAAAGGTATTGACTAGTTTAATACAGATGATTTTTTAAAAAAATTAAACTTTAAAGCAATCAGTAAATACAATAATATAAACAAAAGAGAAGGTGCAGGCAGGCAGTGCAGGCAGGAAGTGCAGTCAAAATCCTTTTCTCCAATCCCAATAGACTTGTTCACTATTAGTATAGTAGTAGTCTCTCGGTAATCAAGGATGATGATTGGCTTCTTCTATGCATTTTCATCTATGGTGTATAGATGAGTGTGCACAAAGACACTTGTGCACGAAGGAGATTTAAGTGGAAAAGTCGATGCATAGAGACAGTCCCACTCTCTCGGCGTTGGAAGCCTGGGTCCAGTGGCACAAAAAGTCGTAACACCTGGAGACTTCCTCAGCTGTATTGGATGGCCTTGTTGTCCTTTGTGCTCCAACATGCCCTGAGCACTCCACAGTGCTTTGCTGCGTCGCCCTCTCAGCCGTTGAACCTTCTTATTGGTTTCTTCCATCTGTTCTGAAGCAGTCTTCACATGCTGGGTGAGCAAAGCCCTGGTTCACCAGGGGTTGACGACCCGATGGCTACCCTCACAATGCAATGAATATAGTATGGATGGATCTCAAATTGGAGGTATTATAGAAGTTGGGCAGGCCCAAATGCCAAAAGTGTGTAGGAAGATGAATCTCCCCTCTGAATCTCAGGATTATTCAAGCTAAATGCAAGGATACTTGTTCACAGGAACAGTAGTGAGAAAAGACTCCAAAATTTTGAGCTGCTGGAGATAGGTAATGCACTGCTCTTTCATAAAGTGAGTCATGTTTTGTAACAAGTTTACTCCTTAAATAAAAGTTAATCTAAAGGACACCCTGACTGAAGGTAAAGAGACTTTTTAAAGGTTTTTTTTTTTTTTTAAACTAAAGGGTACTTAAGAGCTATTCTTCTCTGTTCCTCTCCCTAAAGGCAAAACTTAGAGGGACAACAATAGCATATTTGCATATGAAGGAATGGCATTTTGGGTCCAGAGAGAGAAAGGAAAAACAGGCTTATATCCCCAAACTGACTTTAAGTCCACTGATTTGGATTCTGCCCTCCCTGTGAAAAACCTTGAATAGCAACCTTCTAAACTAGGAGTCCTGGATCAGCTTAAAAAAATCTGCTGGAAAATTATGTGGGCTTCTTTTCTCCATGCAGAAAAATGGCTATGGCATGCTAGAAACATGCACATGGAGTGTGGAAAGGGATTGGGGAGGAAAGATTTTTATACATCATCCTCTGTGGAAAAAAATGGCTGGGATTGTTAGGCTCTTGTGACTGGCTTTGTCTTGGCAAGAAGAGGCTCCAAGCTGGGTGGAGAGCAGTGAGGAACCCTGGCTCAAGCATATGGGGAGAAATGACAGGTAGTGGCAGGAGGCAGGGCCGGGCAGGAGCTCAGGCAAACCCCACCACCAGACCCTCTTGGTGGGTTGCGAACAGGCAAACTTACTATCTTTACTGTAAGGGTATCTGCTGAAAAAAATTTGAGGATTCGTAATCACTTCATGGCAAGCCAAAAATGTAAAGATTAAAATTAATGTATAATAACTAAATATTAAGTTTTATAAAGTTTTATTAATAATAACTAAAACAAAAGAACTGCCTGAATTCATCCTGGTTGCAGGTCAAAAAGAGCACATGGGAGGAGCATACATCCACTTAAATACCAATAATATGATCTCAGAGACACAGGTGAGATTATAGGGAATTTTGGGAAATATTAAGTACTTCTGGGGAGTGAAGGCAAGGGTTCAAAATCTCCATTTCTATACATTTACACTGTAATCTAGTATGGGAATAAGACACAAAAATTGATTGATATAAAAAGTAAGGGTAAGGGATGTCCAAAGATTCAAGTAAAATATGAAATGAGGCCAGAAGGGGATGGTTGATAAATTTGTGGAGGGTTGATGAATGCTCCCTGGAAGAAGGATCATTCCATGGGGTATGTAGGGAAGGTTTGGTGATTAACATGATTTCTGCCTTTGGACTCAAGAGGAATCTCTTCCTGGTACTAGAGTTGGGTGTTAGGAAGAAAAGACTTCAATGTTCTGGTCTACAGGACTAATGATTTGGTTTCCCTACAAGTGTAATTACCATGTGTGGCTCCCTGACACTGGACTTTTCAAATGAGCCCATTTCTCCCATAAACACTGTTTAACATAGTGTTTAGCACTGTGCCTGGCACATAGATTAATACACATTTACTGATTGATTGGTTAATTTTGTATTTGTGGGAGAATTTGTTCCAGATTTATGAGGGGAATGTTTTGTAAATACTGTTTTAACTAGACCATCTTGGTAAATGTCTTTTAATAGCTAATTGTGACTTCTGACTGGCTGGAAATAGAAAGAAAGCCTGGGGGCTGTTTTCACAGCAAGCACCTACAGAGTACTCTAGAATCTGAGATTTCAGTCACCTGATAGAGAACTCAAACTGAGTATGGGAAGTAGATTTATTTATTTTTAATCTATTGATTAATTAAGAAAATTTTTCTATGGTTACATGATTCATGTTCTTTCACTCCTGACCTCCCAGGCCCTCCCATAGCCAACATGCAATTCCACTGGGTTTTACATATATCATTGATCAAGACCTATTTCCACAATATTGATATTTGCACTAGGGTGATCATGTAGAGTCTACATCCCTAATCATAACCCCATTGACCCATGTGGTCAAGCAGTTGTTTATGGAGAGTAAATTTAGATAGGAAGGTTGCCTCTGAAGGCATCTTGTTTTACCTTGTCATTTTATAATTGAAGAAATTAAGACTCAGAGAATTTAAATGACACCCCTTAAGTCAAATAGTAATAAGTGGCAAAGCTAGCATTTGAACTCAGCTCCTCTGACTCCAAAGTCAGACCTTGTTCCTCTGTACCACATGACCTATGTAAGTGAATTAGATTTTAAAGAAAATGTAGAAATTCACCAGGTAAAGAAGAAAAAGGAACATGGCAGGTATTTAGGATATAAAGAAGAAAAAGAAGAGACCAAAAGCATGGAAGGGAAAACTGAAGGAGTGAGGAGTTGTTTGTTTGCCCATTCCATAGAATATATAGCTAAGTAATTTCATTGTTGTAAGGAACTACTAGTAAGAAAAAAACCTCCATTCTAATATAAATTAGCCCCTTCACTGCAACCAAATCTTTTTTTTTAATTTTATTTAGTCAATTTAGAACATTATTTCTTGGTTACAAGAAACATATTCTATCCCTCCCTCCCTTCCCTCTACCCTTCTTGTAGTCGATACACAATTCCACTGTGTATTACATGTGTCCTTCATCAGAACCTATTTCCATGTTGTTGATGTTTGTACTAGGATGTTCATTTAGAGTCTATATCCCCAACCATATTCCCTTGACCCAAGTAATCAAGCAGTTGTTTTTCTTCGCTGTTTCTACTCACACAGTTTTCCCTCTAAAACTGGATAGTGTTCTTTCTCATAAATCCCTCCAGATTGTTCAGGAACACTGCAATGCCACTAATGGAGTAGTCAATTACATTCAATTGTATCACAGTGTATCAGTTTCTGTGTATACTGTTCTAGTTCTAATCCTTTCACTCTGCATCAATTCCGGGAGGTTGTTCCAGTTCACATGGAATCCCTCCAGTTCATTATTCCTTTGAGCACGATAGTATTCCATCACCAACATATACCACAATGTGTTCAGCCATTCCCCAACTGAAGGACATTTTTTTATCAAATAGTGGATTTTGGTCCCAAAAGCTGGGATCTTTGGACTTATCATAGACTGTCTTGCTGAGTTCACTTACCCAAAGTCTATTCCACTGATCCTCCTTTCTATCTCTTAGCAGTGCCAAATTGTTTTGATGACCACTGCTTTATAGTATAGTTTGAGATCTGGGACTGCAAGGCCACCTTCCTTCAAATTCCTTTTCATGATTTCATTGGATATCCGTGATCTTTTGTTCTTCCAAATGGACTTTGTTATATTTTTTTCTAATTAAGTAAAAAAAGCTTTTTGGTAGCGTGATGGGCATGGCACTAAATAAGTAAGTTTGGGTAGGATGGTCATTTTTATTATGGTAGTTTGTCCTGCCAATGAGCAGATAATGTTTTTCCAATTGTTTAGATCAAGTTTTAATTGTGTGGAAAGTGTTTTGTAGTTGTGTTCATATAGTTCCTGTGCTTGTCTTGGCTGATAGATTCCTAAGTATTCTATATTGTCTAGTATGATTTTAAATGGAACTTCTCTTTCTAATTCTTGCTGCTGAGTTGCATTGGAGATATATAGAAATGTGGGTGATTTATGTGGGTTTATTTTGTATCCTGGAACTTTGTTAAAGTTGTTGATTATTTCTATAAGCTTTTTGGTTGATTCTCTAGGATTCTTTGAGTAGACCATCATATCATCTGCAAAGCTTGGTCTCCTCATGACCTATTTTAATACCTTAAATTTCTTTTTCTTCTCTAATGGCTACTACTAGTATTTCTAATACAATGTTAAATAATAAAGGTGATAATGGGCATCCTTGTTTAACTCCTAATCTTCTTGGGAATGCATCTAGTTTATCCCTATTGCAGATGATGTTTGCTGATGGTTTTAGATGAATACTGTTTAATATTTTTATGAAAGGACCTTCTATTCCTATACTTTCTACTGTTTTCAATAGGAATGAGTGTTAAATTTTGTCAAAGGCTTTTTCTGTGTCTATTGAAATAATCATGTGATTTTTGTTGGTTTGCTTGTTGATATGGTCAATTATGTGGATGGTTTTCCTGATATTGAACCACCCTTGCATTCCTGGTATAAATCCCACCTGATCATAGTGAATAACTTTCCTGATCACTTGCTGGAGTCTTTTTGCTAGTATCCTATTTAAGACTTTTGCATCTAGGTTCATTAAAGAGATTGGTCTATAGTTTTCTTTCTCTGTTTTTGACCTGCCTGGTTTTGGAATCAGTACCATATTTGTGTCATAAAAGGAATTTGGTAGAACTCCCTCTTTGCTTATTATGTTAAATAGTTTGTATAATATTAGGATTAGCTGTTCTGTGAAAGTTTGATAGAATTCACTTGTGAATCCATCCGGTCCTGCTGATTTTTTCTTAGGGAGTTCTTTGATGGCTTGTTCAATTTCTTTTTCTGATATGGGATTATTAAGAATTCTATTTCTTCTCCTGTTCATCTAGGCAATTTATATTTTTGTAAATATTCATCCATATCACCTAGATTGCCATATTTGTTGTCATATAATTGGGCAAAATAGTTTTTAATGAATGCCTTAATTTCCTCTTCATTGGAGGTGAGGTTTCCGTTTTCATCTATGATACTGTTAATTTGTTTTTCTTCTTTCCTTTTATTAGATTAATCAGTACTTTGTCTATTTTTTTTCAAAATAGCAGCTTCTAGTCTTATTTATTAGTTTAATAGTTCTATCACTTTCAATTTTATTAATTTTTAAATCTCTAAATTTTAGGATCTCTAATTTAGTTTTCATCTTGGGATTTTTAATTTGTTTGATTTCAAGTTATTTTTTTGAATTGCATGTACAATTCATTGATCTCTGCCCTACCTAATTTGTTAGTATATGAACTCAAGGATATAAATTTTCCCCTGAGAATTGTTTTTGTTGCATCCCATAGATTTTGAAAGGATGTCTCATCATTGTCATTTTCTTCAATGAAATTATTAATTGTTTCTATGATTTGTTCTCTAACCTATTTGGGAGAATCATATTATTTAATTTCCAATTAATTTTTGATTTTACTCTCCATATAACCTTACTGATTATTATTTTTATTGCATTATGATCTGAAAAGGTTGCATTTATTATTTCTGCTTTTCTGTATTTGTATGCCATGTTTTTATGCCCTAGTACATGGTTAATCTTTGTGAATGTACCATGTGCTGCTGAAAAGAAGGTGTAATCCTTTTTGTGCCTGTTTATTTTTCTCCATATATTTATTAACTCTAATTTTTCTAAGATTACATTCACATATCTTACCTCTTTCTTATTTATTTTTTTTGTTTGATTTATCTAGTTCTGATAGAGGAAGGTTCAGGTCCCTCACTAATATAGTTTTACAATCTATTTCTTCCTTCAACTCCACTAGTTTCTCCTTTGGAAATTTGGATGCTATACCATTTGGTGCATACCTGTTGATTACTGATATTTCCTCATTGTCTATTTGATCAGGATGCCTTTGATCAGGATGTAGTTACCTTCCCTATCCCTTTTAATCAGGTCTATTTTTACTTTGGCTTTGTAAGATATCATGATTTGCAACTCCTGCCTTCTTTCTATCAGTTGAGGTCAAATAGGTTTTGCTCCAACATTTAATTCTAACCTTGTGAGTGTCTACCCACCTCAAGTGTGTTTCTTGTAGACAACATATGGGTAGGATTTTGGTTTCTAATCTACTCTCTTATTTGTTTTCATTTTATGGGAGAGTTTATCCCATTGACATCCAAAGTTATGATTGCCACTTGTGTATTCCTCAGCATTTTGATATCTTCTCCTAGTTCTGTACTTTCTTCTTTTGCTATATGCTTTTAAACCAGTAGTTTGCTTTTAGTCATTCCCCCTAATCCCCACCCTTAATATGCTTCCCTTTCTGCCCTTTCCCTTTTTCTTCCCTTCTTTTTTAGGGTCTGTTAAGTTCTCTCCCCCCCTCTCCTTTTTTGTACTCCCTGTCCTCCTAACCCATTAGTTTTTCCATCTCACTTTCCCTTTAGGGTAAGATAGAATTTAATACCCCAATGGATTTAGATGCTCTTCCCTCGCAGAATTGATTTCTCTGAGAGTAAGGTTTAAGTATTATCTATTAGCACTCTTTTCCTTTCCTTCTTATTAGATTATTCTTCCTCTCCCCTTCCCATGTGTATCTTTGTGGGATAAAGATTATCCTATTTATTTTATTTCTTCAAGTATCTTTTGGTGCCATTCTTGATTCCCACCCCAAACTTTTTCTTTTTTATTGCATATCATCTTATAGCACTTATTACCCCCATCTCTTCCTGTGAATTATTTGTCTAATTACTATAATAGTGAATATAATTTTTGAGAGTTACAAATAACATTTTCCCAATATATTAATATTAAATAATTTTATCTTATTGAAGCCCTTAAAGAAGAAAGTTTGAATAAAAAACATTTCCCCCCTTTTCTCTCTCTTTCTTATTTACCTTTTCATGTTTCTCTTGATCTTTTTGTTTGGATATCAAACTTTTCACTTAGTTCTGATCTATTCTTTAGAAATACTTGGAAATCTTCTATTTTGTTGAATGTCCATACTTTTCTGTGGAAGTATATAGTTACTTTTGAATGATAGGTGATTGTTGGTTGAAGACCCAATTCTCTTGCCTTTTTGAATATCGTATTTCAAGCCTTCCACTCCTTTAGTGTGGAAGCTGCCAGATCTATTGTAATCCTGATTGGTGCTCCTTGATATCTGAGTTCTTTCTTTGGCTTCTTGTAAAACTTTCTCCTTAGCTTGGAATCGATTGAAATTGGTGATTACATTCCTGGAAGTTATCTTTTGAGGATTTAGTGTAGAGGGTGTTCTATGAACTCTTTCAATGTCTATTTTGTCCCCTTGTTCAAGAAATCAGGGCAGTTCTATTGGATGATTTTTTGTAGTACAATGTCAAGGTTTCTGTTTATTTCTGGGTTTTCGGGTAGACTAATGATTCTTAAATTGTCTCTCTATGATCTATTTTCCTGATCTGTCATCTTGTCAGGTGAGATATTTTATGTTTTCTTCCAGTTTGTCTGTCTTTTTGACTTTGCTTTACTAATTCTTGCTGTTTTGCAAGATCTTTGGCTTCCAATTGCCTGATTCTGGTCTTTAAGGACTGGTTTTCTGCTATTATCTTTTGATTTTCCTTTTCAGTTTGGTCTATCCTGCTTTTCATGGCTTCCAACTGTTTCCCCAATTGAGAGTTCTTGTCCTTTAAACTGTTATTTTCTTTTTGAACTATTTCCCACCTTTCTTGCCAGAAGGCTTCCATCTTTTTGATAAGCTCCAATTTAAATTCTTCAAGAGCTTGTGGACAATTTTCATTTTTGGGGGGAAGGTTTTGGTGCATTTATTTGTATTTCCTCTTCTATTTCTTCTGTAATCTGGCTTTTTCCTTTGTAAAAAATATCTGGGGTCAACCCCTTTTTGTTTTTCTTGATTTTGGGAAGTTGTTTTTCCTGGGCATTGTTTGACATCACTGTGCTGGTTTTTCCTTCCCTTTCCTGTCAGAAATCTGAGTGAGATGGGCAGGCTCTCTGTGTTTGGAGCTAAGGAGCAAGGATTTTGCCTGAGGCCAGCTCTTGAATCTCTGAAGCTTCTGCTGTTGGCTGCCCTTCTCTGTGCTATCTCCCCACTGTGAGTGGCCTGCACTCTTCAGCCTGCCGGGGTTTCAGGTCTTTGGTGGTCTTAGATAGCTGCCAAAGATGTAGAGGTGCCTCTCACTCACTGTAGAGGTGCCCCTCACTTCCCCACTGATTCTAGTACGCACTGGCTCTGACTCAGGCTCCATAGGTGGGTGAGGGAGGGTTGATCAGCTCACATTTTGGTGGGAGTTTTTTTTATCCCCTTATAGTGTGGAAATGCCCAAATACCACATATCTTCAATGCTGTACCCTACTATAGAGTCCTTTTGTTCATATGAATTTTATTTTTTTGGTCTTTTGAGGTAGTCTATATTGATAGGTGCTGAGGAGATGAAGAATCCTTCATCTAGACTGCCACCATGTTTACTCAGAAGTCTAACCAAATCTTTTTTAAAACAGATTTTTCAAAGAAAAATTTGAAATATTTTTAGTTAATGATTTTTTCAATTAATACTTTATTTTTTCCCTCTTTTGTCTCTTATCTTCATTCAAAACAGGTAAAAAATACTCCTTGAAGTAAATATTACTTATTCTTAGAGAAATCTCTGGATCTTTGATTTTTAATTGACTTGTCCAAGGAAATATAGTTTGTAGATGCCAGAGGAAAGATTTGAAATCAATTCTTCCTCACTCCAAGGTCAGTTCTCTACCCATTGTACTGTGCCATCTCTCTAGTACAATAGCTAGAAATTATAAGAGGAGTGACTAAAGATATTTGAGACTGGAAGCAATAGTAGATATATACATAAAAATAAGAATTCTAGTAGATCCAGCCAGGCATGCAGGTCTATGTCAGAAAGGAGATTAAGTTTATAAATATGAACCTGAGAGGGATGATCATCAGAGCAGTAGTAACCAAAGTTATAAAGATTAATGAGACTATTAATGGAGGGAGAGTAGGGAAAAAATAAAAGGACCTTACAGATAGACCCATAGGAAACAGCCCTTTGAAAACATTGGGAAGAACCTATAACCAATAGAGAGGATGGAAAAAAGATGGTTCAAGAAAGAACAGGAAAATCCGAGTAGTGCAGTGTCTGAAGCCAAAGGAACAGGATAGCTAGAAAGAGAGACAATAGAACACAGATAATGCTAATTTGTGGTATTCTAACTCTTCTCTTCAAGAAAATCCCATGGAAAGCTATATCCAAGAGGTCACAGAAAATCAGACACCATTACAACCCCCTATATAAAATTAGTGACCTAATTTCTATTTGATTTTGATCTCACTGGTCAGGAAGTAGCATTGAAAGCAAAGAATATACTTTTGGAAGAAATAAAGGTCAAGTGGTCTCCAACAAAATAAAGTGTAAGGTGTATGATATGTACAAGAGAGATCAGATTTTGGTTAAAGTGAGGAGGAAGAAAAAATGAGATTAGAGGTTCCATAGGAATACAAGATGGATGAAGAAGGATACGAGTTGACCTGTGAAGAAGTAGGATAGGTTTGAACAGAGATGAAGAAACTAAGAAAAATAAATACACTGACTAGAACAGCAATAGAGAGCTGTGATCTCATATCGATGGTAGAGTGTTTTCAGTTAATCACATCTAGAATTTGAAATTAATTTTAGAATTTGTGTCTTTGAAGTCTTATCATATATTCTGGAGCTGCTTCTCATTAATGAAATGAAGCTTCCTGGTGTTGATGGGAAGATGTCAAGACAGACTTACCTCATCTCTTACCTCTTAACTCTTCAGAGCTGCCAAAGTGATATTGCTAAATCAAAGCACTGACTGTGCCATTTCCTTGCCCAACAAACTCTCATGGTTTCCTTTCATCTCTAATCTCATATAGATACACTTCCCATTCGGTTTGGTGTGGAAAGCCCCTCACAACATGGCCCCAACTTACCTTCCTAGCTTACTGTAAATGAATCCCCTTCAGGTAGACTTTAGTCTACCCACAGTGTTCTTCTCCTTTTCCTTCTATAGTTCCATCTCCATATCCTTGAACAGCTGGTCCTTTGTGTTTTAAATTCACTTTCTTCTCACCTCTGCCCCTTAGGATCTTAGGTTACTTCAAGGTTCAAAATAAATGAGCCACTCTCTATGAGGCTTTCAGTACTTCCCTCATAAAAGTATTCTGTATTTTGTGTATCTTTTGCATTAACTATTAGTATTGTCTAAATTATTTTCTATATAATTATATTGCATCTACCCCACTAAAACATAAGCTTCTTGAGAGCAAGAAGTATTTTCATTTTCTATTTACATTTTCAGTACATGGCCCAGTGTCTGACACAGGGTGTCATTGCTCATTGATGGTGCTCATTGATTAGTTGATTACTTGTGGTTTTCCCCAATTTGTAGTCATTCCAGGATTCCAAGAAAATATTAATATTAAAAAAAATGTGAACCAAAGGGAAATCAACATCTTGTGTAGCCAAAATTAAACAAGAAGTTCTTTATTAGGTTAAGCTTAAAATAATGTACTTTTAAAATACTTAAAAGACTTTCAAACTCATGTAAGATCATGATTTCCCCCCCAAAATTAAATGGAGAGAGATCTGCTGTGATGGAAACGTTAACTGGTGTGAAACCCACAAGGTATAATTGTTAAATGTAGAATCCTAGTAACTCTCCCTTAGCCCATTAGTGAGTGAGAAGTCAAATGACTTGATTTGCTAGTCTTTCTCCAATTTATTCATTAATCTATTTCAACTTCAATGCAACCCTATCCCTAGAACACATTCAGAAGAGAAGCTCATGCCAGATGCATTTGAAGGGAAAACATTCCTAAGACTTTGACACCGAAGAATAGGTTTTTGTACATTTAATACAGTCTGATAGTCTTCCCAGGTTTTCAGTTAATCTGATAAATGTAGCAGTATGCTCATAACTTAATTTGTATATTTTAGCCATTTACCTTAATGCAAGTAATTGGCAGGTACTGCATTAACGCATAAAGGTTGTTAATGACATGAAAAAAATAATAAAGCATGCTTAGTCCTTTATTACTTTTGTCAAACAATATAATGTGCAAATCATAGAACCAGGGCTGGAAAGGCCCCGTAAGGTAGCCTCATTCATTTCTCTGCTTCTGGACAGCACTTTGCATCAATTATCTGGCAAACATAGTTATACTTTATTCATTAAAAACCCCCAGATAATGGGATTCCACCAACCCCTTTAGGAATGTGCTCCAGTATCCCATAATCCTTATAATGGAAATTGACCCGTCTGTCTGACCAGAGCCCCTCTTGCTTCATGTCGATTACACCTTCTTTTCTGAGAGCTTGGCTATCCTAATTCCTATCATAAGAATAAATGATTGAAATAAATTTTAACATTTTATAGTAACGGATGGGGTTTTTTGATAAGCACCCCTCTTTATATGCTCTATAAATCTCTACTGATACAGTCCTCTACATTCAAGGCATATACAGACAATTTTCCAAAGAAAGAAGCACCACAGACCAGGTGGGAAAGCTTTAGAAGCAAGACAAGAGGAAGGTGAAATGTCCAAAATGGAGCTTTGTGTACCCTATACTTCTCCACCCCAAACAAACACAGCAGATATTTTCTTCTGAATTAATAATTCAAAGAAAATGGATGATTTAAATTATTTTTGTAATAAAGAGTGTTAGGTTTAGAATCAGAAAGACTTTGGTTCAAACCCTGCCTCTGACACTTACTTAATCTGGCCAAGTCCCTTCACTCTCTGTGTGCCTCAGGTCACTCCCTCAGCTACATTTCTAGAATTTAAGGTAGACATTTTTGTGTAATGGAAAGAGTATTGGAATTGGAATGAGAATTTGGGTTTGAATACCATCTCTGCTACTTACTTTTCACCTGGGTGACACTGGATAAGTTTCTTCACCTCTTTGTGTTCTGTTTGTAAAATTAGAACTCTGGATTGGACCAGAGGTGACCAACATGCCCCCTGTGAGGTTCACCCCCAAATGTGACAGAATCTGATTAGTATGTAATTTGGAAATATTTAAGTAAATAATATTTACTAATATTTAATATTTACTAATATTTAATATTTAATATTTACTAATATTAATTAATATTTAATATTTACTAATATTTAATATATTAAGTAAATATAATAAACATAGATAATTATCTATATAATAATAACATAACAAATATTAAATAGGATAATAAAAACAAAGATAAATAAAAATTAAAACTAATATAATAAAGATAATAAAAAATAAAAATAATTAATACATAGTGTTCTGAGTCAAATATGGGACCCAGAGGGGATCATGATTTACATTTTAGGGATCCCCTTCTCTTTTTGAGTTTAAAATTACTGGTTTATATGAGCCACTTTTATATATTAGTTGTTGTTGTTTTTTTTATGAGTTCCTTTTAAACCTTGATTTAGGTTATACCAAGTCATAGTTGAGCGGAGACAAATGTTGGTAGAATTTCTGAAGGTAACTGAAATGATGTTTTGCATATTCATCTGGAGCCACATAAACTATGTTTCTGCTCAAACTCACTTCTCCTGTATATGGGAAAGTGAACTAGATCCATTGGAAAATATTTATATATTTTAAAACTATTTTAGATGTATTTTATAAAAGATAATAATTTGACAAGCAAAGGCAAATCAGATACTCTATGTTAGTAAAGCTTCATTTATTTCAATAACTTCTTCATTTATCAAGTAATTATTATGTACAAGACACTCTATCAGATGCTGTGATATTTAAATAAGACCCATTTGGCCCTCAGAGGGCTTATGATCCAGTATAACAGAGGGGTATAAACACAGGAATCTGAGCCATGTCATATAATATGATTAGTACATTAGACAGTCCCAAAGGAAAAGGACAATGTAAGCCACATAGGGTCACTACCTATTTAGAAAGATTACTTTCTCTTGAATACACCTACATGGGACCAGACCTAAATAACAGTTCCGTGTTACATGGATCATGAAAGATATTTCACAATTTGTTCAGGAGAAATCGTTGTAGCTAAAAGAAATTCAAGTCAATGGACATTTATTAAAAATATAAGAATGGAAATTTAAATATTGCTTTAAAGTCTACAAAATTATTTCCCTACATTATGTCCTTTAATCTCCATAACTACTCTGTGAAGTAGATATCATTACTTTTATCATCCTAATTTTACTGATGAAAAAATTGAAACTTTTTAAGCACCTACTGTGCGTAAGAGAGTGCAAACTATTGAGAGAAGGAAAGTTTAGAGAAGACATGATCCCTGCTGATATAGAGCTTGAACAGATAACATTTGAACCCTATTTTAGATGTAATACTATGGAATTTAATTGCTGTCAATCATCATACCTGATGACCTGAGAAACAATCTAAAAAAATCACAGTTCACGGTTTAGTGCCACATAAAAGAAGTGACTCCTGAATGAGGAATGGCACAAATGACATGATTTGATAAAGCACAATTTTGACAAATCTGAGATGGGTCCATTCCTTTCTACCAGGGGACTTTATTAGGAGTCACCTGGATAAGAAACGAGGCATTCAGAGTTCAAGGGCTGTCACACAAATAATATAGAAGAATAAAAAAAAATGTGATTCTCTGTACATCTGCAGGGTAAGCCAAAGTTAGTGACTAATGAAAGTGAAGTTTTGATATGTTGGCAAAGAAACCTCAAAGAACACATTTTCTTTTATCTTTCTGTTAAGATGTTGAAAACTTGAAGATGTATTAATGAGCCAGGATGGTCTAGGAGTTAAACACTAATTGTTTATTGCTTTTTGCAGTTCTTTGTTTCTAGTGGTGAATTGGGTATTGTTTATAGTGTTGGTAGGCTCATGCATGGAGGTCCCAATGCATTCTGATGCCTTCTTGGGTTATGGAAGTGGCCATAGGACTCCTCAAATGTTATGCCAGCAGACATCAGACTCTGAAGGTCTTTACCTAACTGAAAAGACCTGGTGATAGAGTACATGTCTGTTGTCTGAGAACAAGATGAGCTAAGTTTGAATCACCAGGTTGGCCCCAAGGTGATTCATTTCTTTTTTTCAGTCACAGCTACTCTCAAAGACTAAGTCATAGCAGGGTCATGATCTGCGGAAACATTATAGATACTTGAAGTGTGGAATTATTTTGGGCTGATTTACTCAGTTGACATATTAAGCAAATGTTCTTGCTTCAACTCCTGTCTTAGAAATTGATCAAGACTATTATTATCATTGGGACTAAGTCAGGTGATTAAAAAATAACTTCTTATTGAATATCTCCAATAATATTGTGATTTGAGAATCAGAAACCACTTTTAGGTGTATCAACATTTTAGAAACAAATTTATCTGAAGAAAGAATTATTTATGGTATTTGTAATTATATTATCATATAACTCATATTTTCTTCTTTTTCGTGTGGTGAAACAAGACCCATATTGCTACAGTAGAGAAAAATTCATGGAGGAAATAAAATGAAGAATGGCATGTTTCAATCTGCATTCAGACTCTGTTTCTTCTATGATGGGGAATATCCTTTCTCAATGATTCTTTGGAGTTGGCCTGTTGATAATAATCATTAAGTCATTTAGAGTTGATCCGCACACATAATTGTTGTTACTGTGTACAATGTTCTCCTGGTTCTGCTCATTTTACTTTCCATCACTTCATATGAACCTTTTTTTTGTGATCATCTGCATTATTATTTCCTTCAATACATATGTATCATTCCTTCTTTCATCCAGATCCAATGAGAATAAGGTACAATGAGAATAAGCATTACCATTACTTCAGTCTCTCCTTCCCCTCATTGTAACATTTATTTCATTCATGTCTCTTTGATATGAAATGATTATTCTAATTTATTCCTCCCCATCTGATTTTGTTTTATATTTTAACTAATTCTTTTATGTTCAATTTCACCTTGAAGATTCCAACTATAAATGCTTCTTCAAAACCACCCAATTAATAGTTGTTTTAAAGAAAATGTTGGGCAATGAGTATATGGAACAAGTGAAAGGAGCATAAGACGTGGAATCTGTCCAGTCAGACTATACCTGAATCTTTCTTCTCACTTCTACCCAATGATATGATAGTAAATATTTAACAACCAGGTATCTGGGGAAAAAAAAGCCCCTACAACACATATTTTCCCTTTTTTATTTAGAATATTTTTCCATGGTTATATGATTCATGATTTTCCCCACCCATCTTCCCTCCCTCCTCCTGGAGCTGACAAGCAGTTTCACTGGGTTATTTATGTATCTTTGTTCAAAACCTATTTCCATGTTATTCATATTTGTAGTAGAGTGATCTTTTAACATCAAAATCCTAATCATATCCACATCAAACCACAGGATAGATCATATGTTTTTCTTCTGCATTTCTGCTCCCACAGTTCTTTCTCTGGATGTGGTTAAAGTTCTTTCTAATAAATTTCTCTGAATTGTCTTGGGTCATTGCATTGCTGCTAATAGAAAAATCTGTTACATTTGATTGTGCCATAATGTATCAGTCTCTGCGTACAATGCTTTCCTGGTTCTGCTCCTTTCACTCTGCATCAATTCCTGGAGGTTTTTCCAGTTCACATGGAATTCCTTTCAGCACAATAATATTCCATCACCATCAGATACCACAATTTATTAAGCCATTCCCCAATCAAAAGACACTTCCTCATTTTCCAATTTCTTTTGCTACCACAAAGAATGTAGTTACAAATATTTCTGTACAATCATTTTTCCTTATTACCTCTTTGGGGTATAAACCCAACAGTGGTATGGCTGGGTCAAAGAGTAGGCAGTCTTTTAAAGCCCTTAGTGCATAGTTCCAAATTGCCCTCCAAAATGGTTGGACCAATTCTATTAGTGTTCAATACAATATATTTTGAAGTTTAATCTGCATTATCAACATTTTTCTGCATCCCTTTCTTAATTCTAGAATTCAACAAGACAATAAATCAATCCTGATTTGAAGTATTTGTCTGTTTCTGAGATGTAAAATTCACATTGAAAATTTAACAATCCAGTCTTCAGAACCAGTTCCAGCTGACTCCAGCATGCTGTTTTTAAGACATTAAGTGTTGCAAAGTCAGCTCTCATGCCCTCCTCTTCAATAAGCTTTCAAACAAAAGGAAGACGGCAAAACTTTCAAAGCAGGACATCAGGAATTCTGGTCCTACAAAGCAAGCCAAATTTATAATTGACAAATAAATTGTAGCAAGGTTCACTCAATCATACATTGCATATAGCAAGAATTATATTATTATTGCCATCATAATGGATGGCATTTATTAGGATTACAGCAATAACAGAGGCAGCTGCTAATGCACTTATAATGTAGCGTACCACTGGGAAATAAACCTGCCTCTTATTTATTCCTGCTGCTAAACAGGTGCTAGTATATGCTATAGTAGCAGCACATAAGCTTTAAGTACAAGGAAAAGTCTGCAGCCATTCATATAAGCAGAGTCTGTGGCTTTGGACCATGGGACATAGGCCATCACTTCATATCTCTTGTTTATAGAATCATGTTTATATAATCCTTTGAAGTTTTCCAAAGTATTTTACATCCATTATCTCATTTATCTTTAAAACAATCTTGTGAGGTAGTGATATTATCTCCACTTTATTGATGAGGAAAGTTAGTCTAAACAAGTTTAAATGACTTGCTCAGAGTCCTATAGATGAGCAGTTATAGAAGCAGGATCTGAATACAAGACTAATTACCAGCCCCAAGTACTGTTCATTGAACCCTCTCTGACTGAGTACAAACCACCATTCTGAAGTGGTCGGCTTTTATTTAATCAAGTCAAATCAAGTGATTTGTAAATGAAAATTCTAGCACCAAGAGCCAAGATATATTCAATTCTATGCTACTGCCCCCCCCCAACCCTGATCAATTATGTAGAAAATGTCAATGTGATCAATAATTTTTTGTTTTTTACTCATTTTAGTCATATATGATTCTTTGTGATTCATTTGAAATTTCCTTGGCAAAGATACTGGAGTGGTTTGCATTTTCTTCTCCAGCTCATTTTCCCAATGAGGAAACTGAGGTAAATAGGATAAAATGACTTGCCCAGCATCACACAATCTGAAAGTGTTTGAGGCTGGATGTAAAGTCTGGAAGAGGATTCCTCCCACTTCCTAGCCCAATGCTCACTCCAGTGGGCCACCTCTAGTAGTTTACAATGGAATGGAAATTTTTGGGAGAGAGTAGGTTTCCCCTCACTGTACATCTTTAGGCAGGGTCTAGGCAGTCAGCTAAATGGTAATATAAATGAAGATAAAAAGAAAGTCCCAGCCTTCAAGGAGTTTATAATCTAATGGACCAGAAAAAGACCGTTCACATATGCAATTATGAACATTTCCACCACACTGTCCCTACCCCCCCAACCCCAACCCACAGTTCTTGGAATGTTTATATTCAAAAACTATTGGAATATCTTTCAGCACTGAAATTGTGTTTCCTGAAATTGAGTAATTGGCCTTGTAATTAAAAAAAAATACCCTGATCAGTCCAGAAACTGGACAATCAGAAGAGTAGATCGATAGTTAGATAGATAGATAGATAGATAGATAGATAGATAGATAGATAGATAGATAGAAGATAGAGTTGGATAGAGATGTAGATGTAGATGTGGTACCATTCCTGCACTTTGCTCATTAAGTTAAAGTTAAATTATGGTAATTAAAAACTATTTCATTTGTTTTCATATTTCCTTTGTAATATTACGAAGTTGATAACTAATTTTAGTAGCCTTTGTACCTTATAAAAATTTCAACATAAAGAGCTAACTTTTACTATTTTAATATATGATGATTTTCCTAAAGGAAGAAATCTTTACATATAAATGTAAAAAGGAAGACATTTGTAAAAGGAAAATATATTTACATGTGTATGTATACATATATTTCTTAAATCCTCAGGCAAGTAATCAGATCAATGATTCTCAAATCAATTTTATAATAACTCAGTTCCAAAATTTAAACTTGCAGGTTTAAATTTCTTTCTCTTACTTAAAGAGAAAACAGAATACCATCACACTGAAAACAGAATGCCATTATATTTTTATCACTTATCTAAGATCACACATAGAGTATGATTCTCAGAACCATAGAGAAAACAAGTAGGAGGTGATCTCAGAGGACATCTAGACCAGGGAATGTTAACCACTTTTTTTTTCTTGAACCTCTTTTGTAGCTTCATAAGGGGGGGGGGGAGGTGAGGGAAAGAAAATGAATAATGGAAACATGAAAAAATGTTTATAAAAGAAAAAAAGAAAATATACATGTATTATATTTATAGATCCTAGTTCTGTTCAGGTCCTTGGTCTCCAGATCCAGCTCCCTTTCTACAACACCAATACCACCAATTTCTATTTTTCCAAATCCTGCCATTCATTCATTTATGCATTTATTCATTCAATAAATATGTATTAAATTCAAAATATGTGTAAGAAACAATACTAGTCATTAGACATGAATTTAGTGATTATGCACAAAAATTAATTGTGCACCTAAAAAGTTTGTATTTTGATTGATTAATTTATAGGATTCCTCTCATGTCTCACTACTTTATCTTTTTTATCTCACTGTTAGGCCAGGAGTCAGATGAGTTGATTAATCAGATCATCTCAATTCACTTAAATTGTCAGGATACCTTAACCAGATTCGAACACTTCACAATTGACTCAACCAAGATATTTAATAGACTTGAACTCCTTGAGTTTCTTGAGAGCTTGTGACCAATTTCCACTCTTTTTGGAAAGTTTTGATGTGTTTGCTTGTTTGTCATTCTCAGCTATCATTTCTGTACTCTGCTATTTTTCACCATAGATGTTCTCCAGGGTCAGAGAATTTTTCTATTGCATCTTATTATTATTATTATTATTATTATTATTATTTGACACTTCTAGATTGTAGTTCTTGAGTGTTGGTATCCATTGCTGTGATAGTTTTCTCTTCCCTTTCCAGCCAGAAGTCTGAGTGAGGAGGGCAGGCATCAAGCAGTTTTTGCCCTGAGGATATTTTTTGAAGCTCTCTCAGAGGGGAGAGGGGCTTCAAGGTAGGAAGATAGAGACAGGATAGAAATTTTAGATACCACGAGGGGGATGACGGAGTCAAATTAGAGATATGAGGTGGCCAGAATGAGTCTTTATTAATTTTCCATGAGCCACAGCTAAGCTCTGATCAAAGGACCCTTCCGAAGGCTTTTACCAGTCCAGAGATCCACATTTAATACCACACAGGTCAGAGAGGTGATAGAGAAAGATTAAAGATGGAGCTTGGCCAGAGGCCAAGCTCCTGCAAGGACAGCCATCAGCTAGCCTGAAAGAGAAGGAGAGAGAGAGGCGGAGCTTGCTGGACTACAAATACCCTTTGCTACGTAGTACATAGGGATGATCCTCATTGGTTAATGACAAGGCATAGGTGTGGTTTCTCTTAACCAGGCGAGCACAAAGAAACCTGTTTTCCCCCCTAACCTGGGGGAAGCTGGGGTCAAGGGTCAGAGGCCTTCCCAACCATGAGCAATACTGAGCATGCTCAAGACTGAGCATGCTCTCTTTTAAGGCAATCTGCACATACCAACTGTTCCCCTTGCCCGTAGCTAGGGGTGGACTGCTACATTTTTCCAGTCTCCACAGTATTTGCTATGGGCAGTCCATCTCTGTGCCCATGCTCCTTTCTCCTCAGCCTTGGGTCCAGAGTCTGGCTGCCCAGGCTTTGCACTGCCCTCAGGGGTAAGTCTGTTGTGCCTTCAGCCAGTTCCGGAGAACCTAGACATTGCTCTGGCCCTCGCTCTAACTCTGGCACAGTAGGTGGTATGGGGGAGGGGTAAACAGCTCACATTTGGTAGGTGTAATATTAGTTCCTTATAGCATGGAAATGTGTAAACCCTGCCTACCTTCAAGGCTGCTCCCTACAGCTGAGCCCCTTTACTTGTCTGATTTTTATTTTTGTCCTTTTGATATGTTTTATATAGCTCAGTTGTGAGAAGGAGAAATCCCTTCCTTCTATTATTCATCCATCTTATCCCAGAAGTTCCTGATGGTGAACCTTTTAGAGGTCAAGTGCCCAAACTGCAACCCTCATGCTGCATGTGAGCCTATCCCTTTCCCCCTCTGCTTTGCCCAAGACAAGGGAGAGAAGAAGGGCTCTCATTAGGCTGCTGGGCAGAGGGGCAGGTGACCAGTGAAATGTCCTAGGGGTGGTGGACAGGGGGTGGGGGATCAATCCCTTCAAGCACACTCTGACATATGTGCCATTGGTTTGGCAACATGGGTATAGGGGTTGAGATGATGGTCTACTTATGCAGTCTTTGATGGACCTTTTTCCAGTTTTTCAAGTTGTTTTTATCAAGTAGTAAATTCTTGTCCCAAAAGCTTGGTTCTTTATGTTCATCCATCACTAAATAATTAGGATCACTTGCTATTATTAATTATGAAGCTAATTTACTCCATTGATCTAACCACTTTCTTTCTTAGCCAGTACCAGATTGTTTTGATTACAACTTTGTAATATAGTGTGAGTTCTGGTACTCCTAGGCTGATTTCTTTCATTTTTTTTCCATTATTTTCCTTGATATCCTTGACCTTTTGTTCTTCCAGATAATTTTATTATTATTTTTTCTGTTTCTATAAAATCATTTGTGGTCAATTTGATTGGCATGATACTGAATAAATAGATAAATATAGGTAGGATTGTCATTTTTATTATTTTGGCTTGAGTCACCCACGAACAATTAATATTTTCCTCCTTGTTTAGATTTGACTATTTTTGAATCATAGAAGTTTCTGAAGCAGGAGGAAGTGAATGAATACCAGCTTTGGCTGCAAACATTCCTGGGGACAAAAGGAACAAAAGACACTTTTATTCTTCCAAGTTCCATGTTATTTCTTTGTGTAGTGACCCATCAAGAATACCGCAAACTTACTTCAATGTGCTGACTGCTATGTGACCTAATCCATGTTGATATTCATTCCCTGGGAAGACAGAGATGAGCCACAAAGTGTGAATGAATTGTGGTCTGGGTGTCAAATACCTGTGCTAAGTACCTAGCCAAAGAAAGACCATGAAAGTGCCAAGTTTATTTTCCTTCTACTCTTTCAGCAAAGAATGAAGTTGGTTGATTGGATTTTGCAGAGATGATTTTTAATCCAACTTTTGCTTACCAACAGCATGGGGTAGATCTATATCTACTCTGAAACCATCTGGTCATCTATGATCTTGGGAGGTTACTGTCTACCTCACAGGGCTGTTGAGAAGATCCAGGGAGAAAATGTATATTTGTGAACATTAATGAACTGTTTAAAAGTCAGCTTTTATTTCATTCACTTTTTAACCTCAGAGAGACATCCTTCATCTGCTTTTAAAGGTTGAATTTTAAAGGACCAGAGGACCTACACCTGGCAAGGACCTTCCTTACACATCATCTGGCAATCATTCTACAGATGGATAAATGGAGACCCAGAGAAGGCAAGTGGTTGGCCTAAAGTCACAGAGCTAGGGAATGTCAGAGCTGGAATTGAATTCCCATCTTCCATTGCTTCCCCTTATGATTTTTTAGCTGAATTTTTTTCTCTTTTTTTCTAAACATGGGTTTTCTTTTAAAAGGTAGCATCTACATACACACACATATAGTTTTATTGTTGTATAAAGCTTTAATTTTTATATATACATACACAGACATATGATTCTATCTGTGTGTTTTAATATACATATATAGGCACATATAAATCACATGTTTTCAAATATCATAGTATGTTACTTAACATACAAGAGTGAGTTTTATGTGTGTGTATATATTTATATTTATATCCGTCTATCTGTTTCTTGAAAACAAAGTCTCCCTTCTTAGATCCAGCTGAAAATCATGGGTAATTGAAAGCCCAGTTTATCCCTGTGGACTATTACTCACCCTATAAAAGTTAATTTAAAACAAATTAATCCATAAATCTCTCTGTTGTCTGCAAATACTTACCACTATATATAAGATTTTTTTTCTTTCTTTAAAAAAAAAAACTTCCTAATTTGAATCTTTTGCCCCCTTTCCTGAATTTCTCCTGCATTCTAGTAACTATCTTCCAATTTGAGGTAAATGCCTACTTATACCTTTATTGATTTATTCCAGTGCAAGTAGAGTAAGATCTGGTTTAATGTCTCTTACTTAGCTGGGAAGAACTCAAATGAAAGACAGAAGTCTTAATTCATATGTTTTATGCACTGAAGCAGTCTAATTGAAATGCCAGTTTCTTGTAGTATTACTCTCCTTTTTTAAACCCCTCCCTTCCATCTTAGAATCAAGGCTGTGTTGGTTCCAAGACAGAAGAACAATAAAGGCTTGGCAATGAGGGTTGAGTGGCTTTCCCAGGGTCATATAGCTAGAGAGTGTCTAAGTTCAGATGTGGACCCCATGCCTCTCATCTCCAGTCCTGGCTCTCAATCCACTGAGCCACCTAGCTTTGCCCCTCTTATAGTATTTCTAAAAGATGCACTTTTTAAAGTCATGAATCTAACTGATTCAGGACTAGGAACTAGAGGATGTAAGAGATTCTCAGCTAATAATGAATGAAGCTAGAATTTTTGTTCATGCCAGGGCTATCAACATCAGCTTCCTATGGAGGAAGAGGTTTCCCCTATCAGCTGTCAAGAAGATTAAAATGGTGTCTTCCCATGGTTTTTGGTGGCTTGGGCCAAAATAACTCATTGATGAAGGTTTAATTAATGTTCAGGTGAAATACTTCCTAAACTTAATGGCTGTTTAGGATGAACATATTAAAAATTTTTTATGAAGCAATATTAACAGTTGGAGTATCAGGAAAGATAGGATTAGGGGGCAGCTGGTAGCTCAGTGGATTGAGAACCAGGCTTAGAGATGGGAGGTCCTAGGTTCAAATCTGCCCTCAGCCACTTCATAGCTGTGTGACCCTGGGCAAGTCCCTTGACCCCCATTGCCTAGCCCTCACCACTCTTCTGCCTTCGAACCAATACACAGTATTGATTCCAAGAAGAAGGTACGGGTTTAAAAAAAAGGATAAATAGGATTATATAGTGAATAGAGAACTAGCAGTGGAGTTAAGGACTTGGGGATTCACGTCCTGCCTCTGACACATTCCCATTGTAGGAGCCCAAGCAAGTTACCCAATTCAATGCCCCAGACCAACTCTGAAAGAGAATCTAGGAAAAAGAGCTGATGATTGGGACAGCTCCAATTCTCACATATCAATGCTATCCTGTGGGTGTGTTTTCCCATTAGTTTGTAGCCATGATGGGCCTGAGAAGTGACCTAGTCCAGCCCTTTCATTTTCCCAAGGAGGAAATTGCAGACTTTAGGGAATGGCTTACCCAAGACCAGGTTGAAAATAAGCAACAAAGTCACAAATTGGATCCAGGCCCAATGGGCAACAGACCAATGCCCATAACACTAGCCCGCATTAGCAGCACTTCAAGAGAAGACTGACCAACAAAGAAAATCATAGCTAACATTCTTTGAAGTCTTCAAAAATTTAAAAATTCAAATTTTGTTCAGATTTTGTAAATGACAGCAGGGTCATGTGATCTTCTCTTGACTATCTGTATTGAAGCATTTGCTCTCTTCTCGGTCCAATAAGAATATTTACAGCAACTATGAAATACACAGAATACACAAAATACCCTTCTCTGTGAGCAACATTGGCTCCTGCTGTCCAATAACATAAAGAACAAGCCAGAGAGAAGTAAATACAAAGACATTTGGAAGTTAGGTGCCCACTGGCTGTCATCCCCAAATCTAAAGAAAAAAAGCACTTTGCAAATGCTAATTATCAAGCGGCTTCCACCTCACTATCCCATTTTAAATGACACTGTTCCATTAGCCATAATTATTGCATTTTGTAATAAATAAGCATTAACCAGTTTCAAATGTGCACTCACAAATCATTTTAAAAGGATGAGTGTTACTCATTTAAAATCCTATATTTCAAAACAGCCTCAGCTACACATTTATATGGAAGACTGCAGTCAAATGAGAAAATCTTTTTTTAAATGAAATTAATAATCTTTAGTAATAGAAATAATAATAACCCCTTCAAAAAACATCAAAACGCAAAACACTGGAGTTGTGATGGACCCTGAGAGAAATTACAAGTGTAGAAAATATTGTTTATTTGGTGAGTGGATGGATAAATTCTTCAAAAATTCTAGGTTTTGTTTCAGAAATGTTTGGAAAAGATGGATTGTAAAATGTAAAAAAAAAGATCATTAAAAATTGAATTGACATGAAAAATATTTAAAATTGAGTTAAATTTTAAAAGAGAAAATAAAAAGAATAAACGATTAGAAGATGCTGAGTGCCTGGGCAGTCATTATAATATCGTAATGATATTTAAAATTGCTATAATGCTTTAAGATTTGTAAAGCTTTTTCCTTATTATTTAATTCAGTCCTCAAGACAACAACCCTGTCAGGTAGATCTTAAAGGTGTTATTATGTTCATTTTACTTACAATGAAACTGAGTGGTTTGCCAATGGTCACACAGTTTGTAAGGTTGCTTTGAATCCCAGATCAAATGCTTGGACTTCAAGACCAGCATCCTGTTATATTATCTTTGCCTGTAGTTAATTGAGTTGTGTGTGTGTGTGTGTGTGTGTGTGTGTGTGTATTTTTGATATACACTTTTGATTTTATATAGTGATTAGACTCCTGAGAGCCAGGATAGACAGCTAATCAAGTCCTGTGTCTGTCCTATACATTTAGTGTGACCCTAGACAAGTCATTAACTTTTCACTGTTCCTGGCAATTCTTTGAGATTATGAGTTGTCCCAGCAGGCACTGATCTTCATTGAGAGGGAGTTTCCTCCTTGAGTTTTCCCTCCATCAATGAAACCATAGTAAAAATAAAATAACAATGTCCCCCTCAAAAAAATCCCCAGAAATCTTGGTAAGGAAACTCCCCCTGCAAATGCAGACCAGAAACTTCCTTACAACTTAGACTCAGAGTTGTCTGTGGCATTGAATTGGATGACTTGCCCTGGATCCTACAATGGGAATGTATGTATCAGAGGCAGGACTTGAATTCCAGACTTCTTAACTCCACTGCTGGTTCTCTCTTCACTGTTACTATATATAATCCTATCTTTTCTGATCCTCCCAAATGTTAATACAACCAACCCCTCCCAATACTACCCTGAGCTCCTTTTGAATTTATTTTACATATGTATACCAACAGGTCTTCATAGATTCTTTCTTCACTAGAATGTAACCTTCTCGAGATGAGACAGTCGCTTCTTTCTCTTCATACTTAGCACACAACATAGAGTCTAGCACATATTAGACATTCAATGTTTGTCAGGTCATCAATTGCCTCTTGCCTTTGATATAGTGACATATATCCTCATCTGAGATAGTAGTGGTTTATCCTCGAATAGATTCATCTTAGGAAATCAATGTCATTTTGCTTGATGCATAGTTCAGGTACCTGGTAGTGAGGTCCTCAGACAGCTGGGTGTGGGTGGATGGTGACAATGAGTGAATGAGAATCTTCACCACTCTATAATCTTGCTGGATAAATTTAAGCCAATTCCTTCACGATAGAGAGACATTAATATCTGAAATGAGAGAAACAAGCAGAGGACAAGGACTCAACTTGTAGTTGATGCATCTAACCTTCTAGGTTTTAGGTTACTTAAGCAGAAACTAGATGATCTGAAGGACTAAGAGTGGGTCCGCTGAGAACATAAATGGAGAATTTTTCCTAATCACACCTATATATCTTTTATGATGAATGCTCAGGGAGCTATCAGGCTAAAGGTGTTCCAAAGGGCCCATGGTAGAAGAGAAGTTGGCCATTTACACACTGGAAGTTAGGAGCAGGTTTATTAGGAGCAATTGAGTTGTTTTCGAGGTAATTCCAATAATGACTAATAGCTAGGTGATTGTGATTTGCTCTGTTTTCCCATCCTCCATTGGTTGATTATGGATTTCTTAGGTTCCTGCCATAGCACCATTTTATCATCCATTTGGTTGAATCAGACTATAAACTAATAGTGGTTATATTCACAGATAAATAAGCTTCATGGAAATTAATCATAACAAAACTTGACATTTTACTGCTACTATCTGGTGAAGCAGTTGTTACCTGCATCAGAGAGGAAATAATTGAGGCTCAGGGACTTCTCCAAGGTAAGACTGTTAGAAAGTCGCAAATCCCAGAGTCAAACTGGGCCTTTTTGAGGCAGATTTCAGCATGCCTTTTACTAAAGTATGTCTGCTCATTTCAGCACACTTTTTACAATAGCAACGCTTTCTAATTTTAAAAAGAAACAATAAAAATTATTCAAAGTCATGGATAATCTAATAAAATCTGCTTTTATTTGGCTTTGGAATGTATATGAATTTCAAGAAAAGACTTACATTTCTAGTTATGTTTTGCTTTGACTAACACTGATATCATGAGCTATTACAAGTCTTCCTTTCCCTAACTTCCTCTTTTTTCTAATCCATCTTTCATTCTGTGGCCAGTGGAAAGTGACTTGGGTTTGGAGTTAAATGATTTGGGTTTGAATCCCACAGCTCCCACTTACTACCAGTATAATCCCAGGTAAATAACTTGCCCCTTCTTAGGCTCTGATTCTTCATCTTCATTTGAGGGAGAGGGACTAGTGGACCTCTGATCTGCTTTTTAGTTCTAAATTCTCTGCTCTTAACCACTCAGGGATTCCATATTGTCAATCAAGTGAACTTCAAACTCTTCAGCCTTTTTCAAGGCAACTCCATGTTTGAGCACATGAGCCTGCATTTCTATCTTTACCTTTTTATTTTAATGTCATTATGATTCAATTCATCACATAGTTATGGAGCATTTTCTATGTAAGGTGATATGCAAGATGCTGGGAATACAGACAAAAGTTAAATGTCCCTTATCCTCGAAGATCTTATATTCTAATGTGGGGAAATGAGACATATAGACAGATCTATTGATGAACTATAGGTATAAGGCTATGAGTTTATCAGCCAGTCAATGAGCATTTATGAAGACCTACTATGTGCCAGGCACTGCGCTAAGTACTGCAGATACCAAGAAAGGCAAAAAGCAGTTCCTTCTCACAAGTAGCTCAAAGTTTAATTGAGAAGACATCTTGCAAGTCAATATTTACAAGTATAATGCCATCCAGTTGGGGAAAATGACAGAGAAAAGACATCAGAAGAAAGGGGATTTGGGATGGGCTTTTTGTAATGTGGGATTTTACTTGGGATCTGAAGGAACCCAGAGAAGTCAGAAGGTAGAGGTGAGGAGGGAGAGGGTTTTAGGCATGGGGAGCAGCTGGGGAAAACCCTCAGAGTTGGGAGCTGAAGCAAGGAAGCCAATGTCAATGGCTTGTAGAGTATGTTGATTGCTCCTGTAGGTTTAGGCAAGGAGCAACTCACCAAATAAGGTCAATGATCACTCTCTTCATGACAAGACCTCAGGTGTCCTTGTGGGTCAGGGGTCCTAGGGCTCTGGCTTTCGGGGATCACAGGATCACACTCCCTTTCAAATCCTCTCTGATCCAGTCATATTGGAATCCATGGCATCCTCCACATTCATCTCAATGTTTGTACTCACACTTTTTCTAATGTTTGGAACATCCTCACCTTCTTCCTCCTCTGCACATTAAATTGCTAACCATCATTTAAAGACCAATTTAATTTCCACGGAATTTCCATATAATTTGAGAGGTCCTAGGTTCAATCTGGCCTCAGACTCTTTCTAGTCGTGTAACCCTGTGCAAGTCATTTAACTTCCATTGCCCAGTCCTTATTGTTCTTCTGTCTTCGAACCAATACTTAGTATAGATTTTAAGACACAAGGTAAGAGGTTTTGTTTTATAAAAGTATATTTAACTGTACTAAGTGGAATAGCATAGGATTTCTTTTGCACTTTTCTTGGATATTTTTTCATAAATATCATGTAACCATGGAAATATTTTGTAATATATTTGTAAAGATATTGTGTCCCAGATAGACAGTGAGGTTTGTGAGAGCAAGGACTATGTCTCCTATTAATACCTAAGCAGAGTTAGGTCTAATGTGAGGTGCTGAATATATTACTGTTGCATTGAATTTTACGATGCATAACTTCAATATATTGAAAAGAAACCTGGCTATTGTGTCATGTAGATATGTACTAAAATATTAGTTTTGACAATTCTTGACTGAGTTCCTGGGAAAATCACTTTATTTCTCTCAGCCACTGTTTTCTCATCTGTAAAATGGAATAGTAATAATATAATCTGCTTCACAAGATTATCAAATGAAATAATGTATGTAAAACACTTTGAAAATCTTAAAATTCTATGTAAATTATATTGTTATTTAATTGACACACTGGGTATTATGCAAATCCCAGGGGGTTGATTGGGAGAAGTGACATCACAGGATGATATCTTGACATGCCTATGAGTTGTATTGAAGTGAGGAAGAGTTGCATAAAATGGATAAAAAGGAAAAGAAATAGGGAGAAAGAGAAAGGGGCAAGACAGGAGTCAGGATGACTGGTGATTGCCCAGGATACAGTAGACGACCTTAATGTCTTTGATGTCTGACAACTCTGAGAAAGCTACAGAAGATGCTTAAGCAGCCCCCATGGCCTTTGGATCACATAGTTCTCATCCATCCAGTATGCCAAGAGAAGTCTTCACAGGCCTGGGATAGATAACCCCCCACCCAAATCACCAATGGGTTTGAAGTTCTTTGGTTACCCTCAACCTGGTTTAGAAGCGGTATCAAAGAAAGGCAAAAATCAAAAGAGCCATTTAATATGTCTGATGAAGACAAAAGTCACATCTGCTTTGGACAATCAGAAAACCAACCAGCACTAGAGAAGATGATCCAGAAAGATACTGGATTAATATAATTCAACTTCCATATTTATTTACCATATCTTTGCCCTAGGGCAAATTGAAAATCTTCCCTGGGCTTTAATCCACATTTGTTGTTGGGGGATTTGGGTTTGTTCTTCTTTTTTTAATTATTACTTTCTCTCTTAGAATTGATACTAGTATAGTTCCAATGCAGAAGAGTGGTAAGGGCTGAGCATTTGTGGTTAAATGGTTTCCCTAGGCTCACACAGCTGGGAAGTGTCTGAGGTCAGATTTGAACCCATGTCCTCTTGACCTCCAACTCTGACTCTCCATGCACTGAGCCTCCTAGCTGTTCTTGTGCTCAGTTCTTGTCACTGTATTTTAGGAAGTACATCAAGAATATCGAGCAGATGATGGGGATATGGTTGGGGATATAGATTCTAGACAATTACCCTAGTGCATTATCAATAATATGGAAATAGGTGTTGATCAATGATACATATAAAACTCAGTGGAATTGTGTGTCAGCTACAGGGGGAAAGAGGGGAAGAACATGAATCATGTAACCATGGGAAAATATTCTAAATTAGTTAATTAAATAAAATTTTTCAATTAAAATAAAGAATATCCAGCAGAGGACAGTACAAATGATGGAGTCCATACCATAGGGAGAAGGACTAGATGTTCTTGGAGGCTCCTTCCAGCTACCAGTCCAGGCTCCTCTGATCCTACCAGCCTAGCATCATATGTACTAAGCACTGGGGACATAGAAACAAGACAAGACCTGCTTCTGCCCACTAGGGACTTCTATTTCTACTGAATGAACTAACCTACATCTCCCATTCAATACGCCCTACATTCCTCAAACAGAATGCAAGCAGCAATGTAGCAAAACTGTTGACTTCCAAAATATCGCCTTGGCAGACAGAGCAATCTGCCAACAATCAGATGTGTGACAATTTGAGACGAGCTGGCTCATTTTTAGCAGAGGTGCGGTGTCACCCTGGAGGTGAAAAGGCACAGGCACCAAAAATGACAAGCCTTGGGTATATGGAGGGGTTCTAGGCTACATATCTCTGGGATATGACTATAAAGTCTTAATTAAGGCTTTATTGTCTTTTAAAATTTCATTCCTCTTCAGGCACAAATAGACATAACAAATATAGTTATAAGAAATGTAATATAATTAAAATTGCAACAATACACTTTGACTCCATTGCCCAGGCTTTATTTGCTCTTGTCCCCACTCAGTAGAAGGCAGAGGGACTTCCCTGAGTTAAAATTAATTTTGAAAAGATTTTACTCTATCCCTTGTTTATTCTTCCTTCCTAAATCTGTCCTTCCACAACTCCAGTACCCTGAAATGCAGCAATATGTACTAGACTTTTGCATTTGATGACTTTAAAAAGTGTTTTCAAATGTGGCATTAATAATTTTTCCTATTGTTGAAGAAATTTCAGCCATCAGCATACAGGCTGATAGATTTGAGTGGGGGGCAAATGTTAGATTTAAAATAGTTTTGAGTGTTAAATAGTTGTAGATAAGAGAGTGGGAGCCATAAACTGTGATAATTAAAATGTTTGGGAGCAAGGGAAATATATAACAATTATGACTGCTGAAATATGTTTTATACTGTGTCTTGGTTTTTTGTATTTTAATTTAAAATCTAAGAATTTTTGAATTTTTTTGTTTGAGATTGTATTTTTATAAAAATCCAAGAATTTTGAATTTTGTTTAAGATTTTATTGTTATAAGAAATCAAAGATTTTGATTCTGTTCGAGAAAAGATCTTCAAGAAAGAAGCTTGAAACTTTTATATCCAGAGAATGAACTGTTGCAGAAAGATGCCAAAAACCTACACTTCATCAAGAAGATCAAGAATGAACTTTGGATATGATTCATTGGACTGAACTTTTGATTGAACATTTATTGTAATTGTACACATTTATGCCAAAAGGGACTGCCCCTAATTTTGCTTTCTGTCAATGCGCCTAGCAAAACATTGGTTTTGCTTTCTTTTCTTTTCTATTTCCTCCCTCACTATTCTAATTCTCTTTAAAAAAATTGAATATTGTGTATATCTATAGTTAGAATTGAATTCAGAATTACAAAATTGATTATGTAACCTTAAAATTTCTTAGACTTATGATTGTTGGAAATTTCCCCATTGGGAAATTTCATACTTGAAAAAATTTCCTACTGATAGTAAGAACTCTATTGGAATATGAAACTCCTTGGCACGGGAGGATCCTTCTCCTCCCTACTTAAGACTACTTTAGGACAGAAACCTTTTGATAAACAATGGAAAGGGCTTTGACCTATGCTTAAGCATAGAACAGGAAGTTCTTTGAGTCATGATTGATTTTAGAATTGATACAATAGAGATACATGGAATGACAGAACCAGGTCTTGGAAACTACAATCTCTACCCTACTCAGAGTAACAGGATTTAGGAAGGGCTACAGCAAAGATCAAGATTTATTTATTTGAGAATATGACCTTCAACAGACATGTGCAAAGGGGACAGACCTCTGGGCAGTCCTGGGTTAAGCTAGAGCCACCATTGGCACAGGGGAGACATTGACAGTGATTGGTAGATGTGAGAACTGAGGGGAGAGAACTTAGATTGTTGGCTTAAAGATAGCGGGGTCTGAGGACTGAGGGGGGTTGATGCTCTGGAGGAGGTCTGAGAGGAGAGAGGTCCTGGAGGGAGAGCTCCTGGAGAGGTCTTGAAGGAGGCTGTGGAAGGAGAACTCAGGAGGAGTCAGGAGGAGAATTCTCTGGCAACATTTCTTGAAAGGAGGCTCTCTTGAAGATGGAGCCTGAGGTTGGCATGAGAAGCTTTACCTAGAGAGATCTTGGGTGAGTGATAAAACCAACTGACTGATTTATCTCTTAGGACTGAGGTCTAGGCCTTATTCGCTTGAGACCCTTCATTCTTATTCCTTTCTTACTCTCTCTCTTTTTCTATTGATTAATCAGTATATTATAAATTAAATTTCTCTATAAAACCCAGTTGGCTTGGGCATATTCATAAATTGGGAATATATTCCCTGGCGACCATCTTATATTTATATAAAACCAAGACACAGTAGAAACATATTTCAGCAGTCATAATTGTTATATATTTCCTTTCCTCCCAAACATTTTAATTATCACAGTTTATGGCTCCCACTCTCTTATCTACAACTATTTAATGCTCAAAACTATTTTAAATCTAACACAAAGGAATCCCTATAATTAAAGTAGACACCTCCTCTCAAATGACCTTCAAGATTGGCCTGATTTATAGTGCCACATAAAATAACAGCATCTATCTCTGCATGGATGGATGTCAGAGGTCAAATAGCCCCAATTGGGACATGAGCAAGAATCTCCTCTAAGAATATCTAACAAGGCAGTCTGGTGGCTCAGTGGATTGAGAGCCAGGCCAAGAGACAGAAGGTCTTGGATTCAAATCTGGCCTCAGATACTTCCTAGTTTTGTGACCCTGGGAAAGGCACTCAAACCCAGTTTCCTAGCTGTTACCACTCTTCTGTCTTAGAACTAATACTTTAGTAAGGACTTAAAAAATAAGTATATCTGACCAATTTTGTTCTGACCATTCTAGTTATGGCCAGAGAAAAGCATAAATACAGGAACTACACCTGTGATTTTCCTGGTGTAAGGAAACTTCTAGCTGAGTACTTTCACAAACTAATGCAGGTTGACTCTTCTTTACTAGTATAGTCTTAAAAAATTGCCTAGAGCATGGAAGGGGAGGTGACTTGACCAGAGTTATACATCCAGTATGTCAAACACTAGACTTCAAGCCAGATCTTCCTGGTTTAATGATCTACTTTCTATCCAAGATGGCAGAAAAAAAATCAGAAGCAATAATAGTCCCATCTTCTTTCCAATATCAGGTATCATTGTTGCAACCACTCTGGGTGTAGATTTTTCCTTTTTAAAGTTGTCTTCCTTTGTCCAGTATCACCTTTCTCCTAACCTATCCATTTTTATTATCCTTAACATTCCTGAGATTATTGTAAGCCAGGTTGACTGCTCTTACACTACCATCTCATGGTTTTGAATATATTTTCTGTAATCAGCCCTTGCTTCTATTTTTTGGGTCTCTTTAGAACACTTTAAACTGGGACTTGAATTTCTTTTGCATATATATTGGACTGTTTAAGTAAGTCTCCCTTTTTCTCCACAGTTGGGGTATACGTTCTAATTTCATATTTTTTTCTTGAGAATAAGCCATCCCACTTTGGTGCACTTTCTCTGGAAAATTTTAACCGATAGAATCTTACCCATTTATTTCCTGAACCTTGTAAAAGCCCTTTGGAAACCCCCCTTTCCCTTTCTCCCCATTTCCTTTTCTCTTTTTAAAAAATCCAGCCTATTCTTCAGTTTTATTTATTTATTTATTTAGTAACCCAGGCTACAATGGAGTGGTCATTTCCCACCAAGGTTTCCATCATTTCTCTGGCAGCACCATATTCCTCCTCACTGACCAGATCCAAAAGGGAAGATGGATGCTCCTCTTGTTAAAAGATAATTATTAAAGCAAGTTAACAATTAATTATGTGCTTTTTTCCACTGGAAGTACAAAAAAGATCTGAATGATTAAAATTTTCCATTATTACTTATTATTTTTCTGAGTTAAGCTTGTGATCTCTTTCCTGAATTCATCATTTTTTCATCTGTTCTGATAGGCTGTAGTATCCTCCAATGACATTATTTGTTCTTTTTCTCCCAGGATTGTTCATTGCCCAAATACTCTCCACCATCATGCATAAACCCTTCTGGTTCCTAGATTTCCTTTCTTGATGTGCATTATCTCTTTAATCTTCAATCCTCTTTTGCCTTTTCCTATATTTTTTAGATGACATGTTTTTGTTTTCTAAGTTAGGTATATCCTTTTAATAAACATATTCTTCAATGTGGGCTCCATTCAACTTTGGTATTTAATTCATTAATTCATGCATTCAATCCAGAGTATAGAGCACTGGAATTGGAGTAAGACTAGAGTTCAAAATTAGCTTCAGACACTAGCGAAGTGATCCTGAGAAAATTTAACTTAACCTCTATTTGCCTCAGTGGTAACATGGTGATAACAAATATTACCTGCCACTCAGGGTTGTTGTGAGAAAAAACAAGAAGTTATTTGTAAAGTGCTTTGTAAAACTTAAAGCAGTATATATATATAAGTAATATCTATTTATTATCATTATCATTTATATTAATTCATCACTGCATTCAATCAAGCAATGTTATTAGGCATCGACTATGTTCAGTGCACTAAATAGTAATGGGAGTACAAAGATAAAGAGGGCGCAGTTCCAAGCCTAAGGGTTCGAACTCTAGGCTTAACACTGTTGCTGACTTCATTCAATCAATCAGCATTTACTAAATACCTACTGATTTTTTGGTCATTTTCTACCTTTGGGGTCCTTTGCTCAGTTTATGTGACTTTTACTTTTTGCCCAAGATTACAAGGTACATATGTTATGTTTTCAAAAATACTTCTGCTGCATTAACTAGTTTATAGTGACTTTGTTTTTGTTTTCATTATCCTAGTATATGGAGGCTTAACAACCCTCTTTTGTTTCCTGGGTTATTTTCACCTTTGGTTATGAAATATTTAACAAAGAAACATTTCACTGGAATGCGTCCTTGCTCTTACTCGAGGTATGCAGCCTGCCTTGAGTGGGTACCATTCTTTGTAAAGCTTGTGCCTCTGTCAGATACAAGAGAAAAGAAACAAGAAATGAACCAATGATTCCTACTCATTGTATTTCACAATTAACCAAGTACAATTTCCTTGCAATATCCCCTTGAGCTAAGATTGGACAAAAATTACCATTCTTTTTTTTTAAATAAGGAAACTGAGGCTGAGAGAAGTAAAACTCTATCAAAGTGGTTTGCAATTGTTTTTTGATATATAATCTTATTAGATCTTCACAACAACTTATAAATAGGTATTTTTCTTATCCCTATTTTATCTATGTATTTCTGTCTTAGAATCAATTCTACCAAATATTGGTTCTAAGGAAGAACAGTAAAGAATAGGTAATTGGGACTAGGTTATTTACCCAGGACCACACACATAGGTAGGAAATGTCTAAGGTCAGATTTGAACCTAGGACATCCCATCTCTAGGTCTGGCTGTCTAGCCATTGAGTCAACTACTTAATGCTATTATTCCCACCCTCAAACTGAGAAAACTAAAGCTAAGTGACTTGCCCAGAGTCATGTAGCTAATAAATATCTGAGGAAGGATTCAATCTAAGGTTTTTCTGACTCCAAGTTCAAAGCTCTACCTATAATGTCATATTTATTAACAATGGGCAAGACTCTTAGACTCTTTGAGCTCCAGTTTTCTCCTCTACAGTGTATAAGAGGGGAGAGGAAGGGAATTAACTAGACCTTCCAGTTATAAATTTATAATCTTATGACTTGTCTGTGACCATAGTCTTAGTCAGTGGCAGAATGGGATTTCAATTCAGGTATTCATGACTCATGGTGGCTCAGTGGATAGAAAGCTGAGTCTGAGTCCAAATTCAGTCTCAGACACTTTTACTAGCTGTTTCAATCTGGGTGAATCAATTATCCCTGTTGGCCTCAGTTTTCTCATCAGAAAAATGAGCTGGAGAAAGAAATGGCACTCCAGTATCTTTGCCGTGAGGACTCCAAATGAGGTCATGAATAGTTGGACATGAGTAAATAACAATAACATTCTAACTCTAAATCTAGTATTCTATTCACTTCTAAGACAGATAGACAGACAGAGAGGTGGCGAGAGGGGGGGGGGAAAGACAAAGAGAAAAAGACAGAGAGATGGAGAGAGAGACTGAAAGAGAAAGAGAGACAGAGACAGAGAGAGACAGAGAGACAGAGAGACAGAGAGAGAGAGAGATATCAAAATATAGCATTTTGAGTCCATTTTCAGAGCTTCTATGGATGGAAACGAGGGAAAGAAGGGAGAAAATCTGTGGTACAAAAACCAGGCTCCCATAATTCTTGGTGACTAAGTCATTTAAGACCTGTCTATGGGTGTTAACTGAAAGCCTGAGGGACTATGGACCTGGATGGCCAGCTAAATGGAGATGAGATTTGTAGGAGAATTGATTCAACAGACCTACTGGAAAGGGTAGCAAAATGAATCTTTGGTCAAGTTGTCTTCAGGAGTTTGGTCTGGAATGATGACAAAATAATATCGAGAATTGGACTGAGAGACCAATCTGAGGACAACTGCAAATGAGTATAGGATGCTGACATAAATACCGGTGGGCGTCCTTCTAATACAATGGAAATACCAGTAGGAGAGAGGAGTGATAAGATGCTATCTTATACATGATAAACTGTCTCCTACAACATCATTTAGTTGTGGATTTCTCTGCTCCTCCTGGTTCTGTTCTAAGAATTCATTGCTCAGGATGTTTTTGACAATAACATAGTGAAGTCAGAGTACTGGAGCTGAAGGAACCTTATAGATAATCTTGTCCAGACCCCTTCTTCTTATGGCTGAGGAACCTGAGGCCAGGAGTGACTTGATTTCTGAGGTTCTCCAGGTGACTTAAAGTCACAAAAATAGTCAAGATTTGAATCCAGGCTTTATAATTCCGTGACTGGTTCTCTTTTTACTCCATTCACACTATACCCCAGCCAGTCTTGACTAGTCATTCCTCCCAAAGGTACCTCTAAAGTTTAAGTTCTAGGCCTTCGTTCCTTGTTTCTTCCTCATGGAAGGGATAATGCCTCCATCACCACCTCTCTATTTTTTGCCAATTCTTTAAGAACCAAGTCTGCTTTGAATGTTCCCATGGAGCCTTCCTTGATTCATGAAAAGAAATCTTTTCCTCTTCAGCATTCTTATAATTTTTTTCAATTCAATTTAAAAAATTATGAAACACCTACAAGGCATTGACTAACAATTTGTTGAATAAATTAAAAAGCCAAACTATGTCTACTGTTATAGGACTGATCCAATAAAGTTGTTGCTCTGTGACAGATCCCCTCCACCTAGCTCATTATTCACTGAAAACTCAGCACCTTCAAAAGCATGTTCTCTGTGACCTAAATCAGAAGATGACTGGTTAGTTCTGACAGGTAAGGCCATGCTGACATCTTGGTATGAGAAGAGAAGCATGCTGACGCATGGAGAAGGAGTGAACTAGCAATTCTAAAAAATGATTTGGTTCTGGTCAAAGAAGAGCTCAGTCAGTGGTACAGGTTAGACACATAAAATGCAAGGCTGAGATTCTATCTATTTACTACCCATCAGATTAACAAAGATGACCCTAAAGGAAATGGCCAATGTTGGAAGGACTGTGGCAACGTGGGCATGTTGATGAAATGTTAATAGATATATGAATAAGCACCTGAGCAAAAGAGTTACTAAACAATACTCCACATGTCTTGTGACCCAGCTATAACTATATATACATACATACATACTAAGAGAGAGAGAGAGAGAGAGAGAGAGAGAGAGAGAGAGAGAGAGAGAGAGAGAGAGAGAGAGAAAGAGAGAGAGAGAGAGAGAGAGAGAGAGAGAGATGGATTAATGGATGGATGGATAGATGGGTGGATGGATGGATGGATGGATAGGTAGGTAGATAGATAAATTCTATGACTCAATGAAACAGGAACAGGTATAGGTACAAAAATGCAAGTCTTTTTTTGTGACGGTAAAAACAATTAGAAACTAAAAGATTGTCTAGCAATTGAGAAATGGTTGTCTAAGCCATGATCAATGAAAATGACAGAAACTATTACACTGTAAGAAATGTGGAAACAGATGATTTTGTGAGCATAGAAAGACCTATGAACTAATGCAAAGTGAAGAAGGGAAGAAGGGCAGAACCAGAAGAATAATTTAAAATACGATACTATAAAAACAAAGAGTTTAGAAAACTTTTATGAGCTGATGATGATTCAAATGAGCAGAACCAGAAGAACAATTTATAAACTGGCAACAATGATTTAGAACATCATTTAATTGTACATTTCTCTGCTCCTCCTGGTTCTGTTCTAAGAATTCACTTTTAGTGCAATAATTAACCATAATTCCAGAGAACTGATGATGAAACATTGTGCGGATAGGTGTCTTAAGTGGACAAGAGTGCCAGGTCTTGAGTCAAGAAAACCAGAGTTCAAACCCAGCCTCACATACTTGCTTAGTTGTGTGACCTTGGGCAAGTCACTTAAACTCTGTTTGCCTCAGTTTTCTCATCTGCAAAATGAGCTGGTGAAGGAAATGGTAGCCCACTCCAGGATCTTTGCCAAGAAAACTCCACATGGGATCATGAAGAGATAGATACAACTGAAATGACTGAATAACAACAGCAACGAAACAAGCTATTCACCATTTGACAGAAAGTCAATGGATTTAGGGAACAGAAGGATATTTACAAACATGCTACATGTACACATAAGTGAATAGGTATGCATATGTATATATGAGCTTATAGATATTATATAGTATATAGTTACTGAGAGAATTTGTTTTGCTTAACCGTATATATTTGCTATGTGGCATTTATTTATTTTTAAGTGGTGGGGAGTGGGACAGAAATGGGATGGAGAATAAATAGAATTCGGTTAATGTTTTTAGAGAACACTTTAAAATCTAGAATTGGTACACATGAATATGTGGAGGATGCTATAGATGTGGAAGGCAATTATATGCCCTTTCAGCAGAGCTTGCCGCATTGTTGGTTTTGCTTTTTTTTTTTTAACAATAGACCTCTCAAGGAGTGGAGATAATCTGCAAATGCTTGTAATGTAAAAACAAAATGTATCAATAAAACTTTTTTTAATGGATGTCTTGCCTAGAGAATGAGTGAAAGAGAATTAAGTATACATGTCCACTTTATGTCTACCTCATCAATGGCACCAACACTTAAAGTATACCTTGTATTGTGCCTTGTATAATTCAGGGAAACATGGAAAGAGCTTGTGTGAAATGACAAACCAAGAGAACACTTTCCTCAAATTCCTCATTAATGCACGGAATGCATTACAAAAGGCAGATCTAGATGAATTGCAACAAATTATTTTGCTTCCCAGGAACATATGATGAAACCATTTTTCTTCCCTCACTGTAGATCAGTGTCATAGGTTCAGAGGGAGGAGAGACCTCAAAGGGCATCCCTTTAACTTCTTTATTTTACAAATGAAGAAACTGAGGTCTAGAAAGATGGCGACATGCTCAAATTATTAATGTACCTGTTGAATTCATATTCATTCTTATGGTGATAGCCCAAATATAGTGACAGAGGCAGTGTTTTGAAGCCAAATCCTCTGCTTCCAGAGTGGCTATTATAACCACTGTATCACCGATCTATAAGAACAGAATTTTGAATATAGAGGAATATGCTCTCTTTGAGGAAAGTGGGTTCTCTTGGGAAATTACTGTGGTCTAAACACCCGAAATCATCATTAAAATATTTTCAAAATAAAAATTATGAAAATCACATGCAGATAACATCTAGACATTTTTTTTTGACTCTGTGTGACCCTTATTGGGGTTTTCTTAGCAAAGATATTGGAGTGGTTTGCCATTTCCTTCTCCAACTCATTTTTCAGATAAGGAAACTGATACAAACAAGGCAAAATGACTTATCCAGGATCAATGGACCTGAATCCCACTCCAGCAATCTACCCACTGAACCACCTAGCTGACCTGCATCTGTACATATCACTACCTTAATAGGGAGAAGTTTGGCATAATCAGTGCCACATAATGATTGAAGAGTCTCTGAGTCAGGAAAACCTGGGTTCAGATGCCACCTCAGAAACTTAGTAGCTGTGTGACCATGGGAAAGACATTTCACTTTTGTGCACCTCAGTTTCCTCAACTGTAAAATGGGATTAACCATAATACTTGCATTATCTACCTCCTGGGGTCTGTCTTTCTGAGGAATTCATAGAATAATATGAGGAAAGCACTTTCAGACCTTAAAACCTATAGAAATGAGAAAAATTATGTAGGCATTCTGCATGTAGAAATAGACACCCTAGGAAAAATGCCCTATAGCTTTCACTATGTATCCTCTTGTAATAATAACTAAGTGAAAATAGTCAAATAATGACTGATTATTTTCAATTGGCTAATATTTCCATTGTAATATTTATCTAAGGACCAAGTGCAGAAATGCAAGCCTTTGAATTTTTCCAAATTAACAGCTATAAAGTATGATTTAAATTCTTTTCTTCCAAAGTAATTATTGGAGAGCAGGTATTCTAATACTTCTTTAGCAGCAGGATGCAGCCTCTTTTGCCTGGAGAACAAGGAACTGGGGCCATGTAAACTCCTGTGGGGAAATCTGATCCTTGATCTTCGAAGTGTGACAAAGAGCTATTGATTGGACTGCACATTGTCATTTAAATTACAATTAGGGATGGGTGAAAGGTGGTTAGGCAACAATTCAAACCTTTCTTTTAAGGCTGTCAAGGGCAACTTAACCTTAACCTAGACCCACTTGGAGAAACTTGTGAGTTTCCAATATGTCTAAAATCAATGGGGTTTTCTGAAAGTCAGAAAAATCATTACTTGACTCTCAGTCAGATGGTAAATTTGGTTAGGTACTATTGAATCTGGTGAGGCTATTCCCTAAGGAAAATCCTTTCTTTCTGTTTCTGTCTGTCTGTCTATCTATCTGCTCCTCCCTTCCTTCTCTCTCCCTCTCTGTCTCTGCCTCTCATTCTCTCTGTCTCTCCCTTCCTTCTCTCTCTCTCTCTCTCTCTCTCTCTCTCTCTCTCTCTCTCTCTCTCTCTCTCTCTCTCTCTGCCTCTCTCTGTCTTTGTCTCTGTCTTTCTATCTCTCATTTTCTCTATCTTTCTTGGTTTCTCTTTCTTTCTCTTTCTCTCCAGCTTTTTTTTTCTCTCTCCCTTTCTCTTTTTCTCTCCTATCTATCTGTCTCTCTTTCTCTTCTCCCCTCTGCCTCAGTCTCTGTCTCTCACTGTTTCTTGGACTCTGTCCTTGTGTCTCCTTCTCTTTCCATCCTGTCTATGTCAGTGTGTCTCCTCTGCCCTCTCCGTCACTGCTTTTGTCCCTTTCTGTCTCTTTGTCTTTCTCCGTCTCTGTCTCTCTCTCTTCCTCTCCTTTTCTCTCTCTCTTCCTCTCCTCTCTCTCTCTCTCTCTCTCTCTCTCTCTCTCTCTCTCTCTCTCTCTCTCTCTCTCTCTCTCTCTCTCATGTCCGAACAAGAATCTGGGCACTGCATTTGCACATTAATGTACAATTAAATCATCCCCTGCACTTTGCAAGTGTAGCTAGTTATAAAACCTCATAATGACCCGAATTTGCTAAATTAAGTGCTAGGCTCATGATATATGTTTTCCTTAGGAGTATTTATCAGATGAAGCTCCCCACTTAGAAGGTACAAACAGGAAGGAAAGTGCTGTTTGTTTGGAATGACAAAGCCATGTTCAGTTCCTTTCCTTCTGGGAGCTTTTCTGCAGACTCTCTTGCTTGCAACCCTGGGTCTGTTTGTTGCTATCTCCTGGACTCTGCCATATAAAGATACTGACTAGGAGTACCTCAATCATCAGCTTTGATCGCCTATGGAAAGCTGGTGCTTTGCCAGGCTGCCAGGCTCAGTCCTGCTCTTACCCAGGCCAGAGTCCCTGAGGCTTGCAGGGGCTGTTGGCCAGCTCTTGGGCTGCAGCTCAGCTTTATTGCACCAGAACACTTTTATGATTTATTTTGTCAAAACGTTCCCTTCTTTCTTCTTTTGTACAATGCACATCTACCTTGTCCATTGTTCAGCGGAGTGGCACCCACTCCAGGGACCACAAATGGTGCCAGAGGTGCCCGCGGCGGCCTCCTGGGCCTCAGGGCCCCCATTGTTCTCCTGAGCAGTTCAAGGTCACACAGGAAGAAGCATCCATAGGATTTCCTCCTTTCTACTCGCAATGGATTTTACTTCTCTGACACTCTCCGTGAGCCTGTGTGCTCAGAGGAGATGCTTCCCGCCCCATGTAGACCCTGATGGCTTGACGCAAGCAAACCACAGCTTTGAAAAGAGATCTGGCAAGCTGTGCCAGTGATTCTTGGTCTTCAATAATGCTGCCATACATAGGATGACACCTTTGAGAGCTTTTTGAGAGCTAGAACGAGATTGAGACTTAGAGGTCATTTTCTTCAGCCCCCCCCCCCTTTTTTTGCTGATGGAACCGATGCCAAGACAGGCAACACATATTTACTGAGCACCCACCATGTGCCAGGCTGTCACTTTTTTATTTGAAACATTTTTTATCTGCAACTAATCACTGAAGATGCAAAGAAGAGGAGATAAGATAGAAACCACTATGTAAAAATGGTATATACAGAAAAAAAAAAAACTGGAGAGAAGCGGAGAGAGAAAAGTCTAATAGTAGGGAGGACTGGAAAAAAGGTATGCAGCAGATGTTGGAATTTAGCTGAGATTTGAAGGAAATCAAGAGGTGTAGAGGGGAGAGAATACTGAGCATGAGGGGCAGCTCAAGACATCAAGCTAGTAAGTATATAGGAAAGGATTTGAATTCAAGGCTTCCTGTCAATTTCACTTTAAACAGGTGGAATTGCCACTCATGGCCTCTGAATCTAGATAGTCTGACTTGATAGGCTGGACAGCAGTGTTCAGACACTTTTGAGTTCAAATCCTCTGACACGCACTAGCTTTGGGACCAAGAGCCAATCATTGTTCCTACCTGAGCCTCAGTCATCTCATCTTAAACACAGGGATGCTAAAAGTACATTCACTGGTGGGTTCTTGTAATGATGCTGTGAGAGAAAATGTTTCTAGTGCTTTGCAAATGTTCAAATAGCATGATATAAATATTTTTAGAAAGTAATTTCTTGCTTTTCTGTCAAAAAAATTCTTCTCTTGAGTAAGACCTGTAAGAATTCAACACAGTGCTATGATTCTTTGCAAGGTGCTTCTCCAAAGAAAAGGAAAGATTAATTTTTGAATTTTGTTGCCCTATTCTATATGTAAAACCAAAAACTTATAAAAAGCCAAGCCTACAAAATGATAGTAAATCTCAAAAGCTAAGGTAGATCCTAGTATGGGACTTCTCTTCTTTCTTTTGAAAAACTATCTACAAAGCCCTTGTAATATCGCAAAGAGTTATCGTCGGTTTCTATCACTGCTCTAAGGCATTCATTCACATCTTTATCCCACAATTCTTATGGTATAGAAATTATAGAAGGGGCTCCTCTTGGAGAATTCCTATATAATTAACCCAGCCACGCCATGGAATGGCAACATGAAAATGGAGGGGCAGAAGATTTTTAAAAATTTATTGCAAATATAATTTCTAAGTGTTTAGAAAATGAACACCAAGTAAATGAAGCTATCCAAAGGATGAAAGAGGTTTTACTGCCGCCTTGTGGACAGTTTAAAAGTCTTAACAATTTGGTTATTGACTCATGTCCATGTTTAATTTGGGAATCCTACCCAGTTATAAGACTCGGGCATGAGATGGGGAAAAGGGGAATACAATATTAATCAATCAATTTCTATAAGAATTGGATCTCTCTAATATCCCTTTATCCCTGAAAAGGTACTCAGGATTTTAAAGATATTACCTGACCTAGATTTTGAGTCCTTTTGAGCTGTTTTGCAAAATCTTAAGTCATTAATTTAGAATTAAAGAATCTCTGAAAAATAATGTTGAACCCAATGAAAATATCCTAAGTGCAATTCAGTCCAGTAAGTCAGTTGTACAATGAAGGGCATTTTTATTCTGCATCAGTTCTTCCCCCCCCCACCCCCACCCCCAGTCAATCCCAGACTGTGGGACTTACAGCACTTTGGGATTTCTGCTATATACAAAATGTTTTCTCTATCTTCTGATATTTCAGTGTGGTGTCCAGAAAGGGGAAATATTAAAAAGAGAAGGAGAGGGGCAAGAATCATTAAGCTTTCTTTCCAAAAATTTTCAGTGTGAAAAATGATTTTTATTTTTTATCATTTCAAATGTTGAACATATGCCCAGGTGAGGACTTAATTTGAATCTCTCTTACCAGCCTCATTGAAACACCATCTTTGACTTTTTAAACATCCAACAAACACAGAAATATTTTTCATGTTGACAAAATAGTGAAAAACAATACAGATTTTGTAATTTTCTATCTCCCCTTGTTCATCGGGTGGATTCAGTATTACAAAAAATGGATCTGATCATTCAAAAAAAAATTTAAGGTTTATTTATCTCTCAGGGGCAGTGATTCTCACAAAGCACAGAACCCTAAGAAATGTTTTTCAAAAATTGAAGGTAACCAAATAAATGCTCTAGCGGTAGAATAGAGTTTTCAATGTTTTCATAACCACTACTGACTCATCGCATTTTCCCCCCGAATAAAATGTGTTCTCAGGGGAACAAACTGAATATCAAGCAACCTCGGACCTTTAGAAACATTACAGTCATCTGCATTTTGCTAAAAATGCACTCCCGGAGCTTAAAATATTCATTTACATTATGAAATAATTTTCCAACCTATATTTGAGGAAGCTGATGCTTTTGGATGATAACTGGGAATGTGATAATGATTAAATAAAAAGAAATACTAATTTACACTCTTACTCTTCTCAGGATCTAAGGCATAGGCTAGATTACTATGTTTAGGGCTTATTTTAGGAAGTGCTTAATTTATTTACTTCCTCTGAATGAAAAAAAGACCCATCAATCTCATTTCTGGAAAGTTACTCCAGCCCAGTTTTGAAGGTAATAAGCAAGCCCTATGGACAGTATGGACGGATTGCTTCCCTATTCTTCTGCTACAGAAAAGGAGCAATTTTAAACCCTTCTGCAGATGATCAAGGAACTAGACAATTGGTAAATTGGCAATGAAAGCGGGAAGGGAAGAAGCTTATTCAGAGACCCTTAGCCAGAGTTCATTTTCACTAGGTGGGTCACCTTGGTAAGTCATTTAAGCTCCCTGATACTCAGTTTCCTCATTGGTAAAATGGGGGTAATACTTATGCTACTTACTTTATAATGTTGATCTGAAAAAAAAGGCAATATAATTTTGAACTATTATTTTAAAATAATAAAGAAACAAAGTAAAATGATTCTCGCTCTGAACCTGAGACTGTATCAGGCAATTTAATGTCTGGGTTAAAATGGTTTCTGAAAAGGCTCTGTGTATATATGCAGGGGTGGGTGGTGCACAAAAGAAAGCTCACAATGTTACAGAATTTATCCACCATTATAACTGCTTTAAGCATCTACGAACTAAGTAATTCTTTTGAATTCTGAAAAAGTAAAACGCTCTATGGATTTAAGTATTGTTCTTCACTGGCTGTTAGCTATTATTTATTAGTTCTTTATTTTTGATTAATCGTGATGATGATTAGATGCTCATCCATCTGCTTTCTTTTCACTCCAACACCAAAGAGCTTCATAAAAGTTTGCAAGAATAGAGAGCATATAGTTCCTCTGCTCTGTCCCCATGCCAGATGATGATGGGCCATTGTGTTCAGGTCTGGCCATGGCGTTTTAGGAAGGGTCTCCGGGAGAGGGCAGGACAAATAGTAGAGTCTGTGCCATGTGGGTAATAGAACTAGGGGTGCTGAGCATGGTAAAAAAGGTGTAGAGGGAACTTGATGGGGGTTTTTAAGACACTAGTAACTGAAAAGTTGTCTTTGGATTTGTTCAGTTTTATCTGGGAGGACAGTGACTATACATTGCAAAAAGGCTAAATTTAAGCTTGATCAGAAAAAAAAACATTATTTTTTTTTCCCTAAAAAAAAGATAGAGAAGTCAAAGTGAATTCTGAAGCTTTGAGTTTCGGTGACTGGGATCCAATATGCCAGTAGATCTCCTCTGTGGGTGTACTTCCTGCAGGGATACAGGTAGCAGTTCACATATGCTTTTTCATCTTGTTTAACTGCCATTTGTATTCTACTATAGATCCATCTCAGGGGGTCTCCCTGACTGTTAGATATTATTTATTATTTCTTTAATTTTAATTAATCATGGTGATGATTTGATACTCATCCATCTGCTTTCTTTTCACTACAATACTAGAGAGCTTCATAAAAGCTCAATGAAAAAAATAAGAATAAAAAAATAAATGACTTCCAAACATTTAGAACTATGTCAAAGTAATATAGATTGCCTTTAGAGGTGGTGAGTATCTTTTCTTCATTGGGATTTGAGATGGGACTGAATGATCATTTGTCTGACGTAATCTTGAACTTGCTGAGTCCTGTGTGTGTTTGTTATCCCATGGATTTTATGTTCATGGGGTTTTCTTGGCAAAGATACTAGAGTGATTTGTCACTTCATTCTCCACTGTGTCCACATTTTGCAGACAAAGAAAGAAGGCAATAGGGTCTTAAGTGACTTACCCAGCATCATACAGCTAGTAAGTGTCTGAGGCTGAATTTGAATTCAGATCTTCCTGATTGCCAGCCCAGAGTTATTTCAATGTGCCACCTAGCTGCTGCCTGACCTGTAATAGGGATTTTTTTCAGGTCAATGCTTGATTAGTTCTCCTCTAGGATCCTTTCTAAGACTAACATTATGTAATTGTTTAAAGACTCTGGGTCCAGTTGCATCTATTTGAGTGAACTAGTCATGGGACTATGAGGTACAAATCTGAGATCACGGAACAGAAATAATTGGACTGAGGCTTTGTCTTTATTAGTCCTACCTCTAAATGAGTTCATTGTTCATAGGCATAACTAATCATAGATCAAACTCAACATGCCTTGTTGGAAACATGGATCTTTCCTTCCAAATCACTTTAACCTCTCAGCTTCCTCATTTCTTTCAGTAGTACTTTGGTTAGACCCTTTGGGATAGATCTATAGCAGAATATGAATGACAATTAATCAGGATGGGCAAGCATGAGTAGACTGCTATCTGTATCATTTCAAGGAATACTCCAATGAATGAGATCTGTTGGCATATTGGCACCATCATCATCTCAGTGACCAAAGCTAAACATTTCAGAATTAACTTTGACTTCTCTATCTTTTCTATCCTCCCTTCTCCAGTTTCTTTCTTTTTCTTCCTCCAGTTTCTAAGGAGTCATCAAGTCCTATTAGTTTTGGTAAGGACCAGAGTGACCACATCCACATTGCCTTTGCTGAAAGTGAACTCTTGCCAAAAATGTTCCACTGTCTTCTGTCTCTGTCTGTCTTCATTCCACTGCTCAAACATCTCCTGAATCATTCCTTTTCCTATCAATAAGATACAGATATAGAATTCTTAGTTAGCCTAGAATACAAGTTTCTCAATAAACTCAACCCAGCTTATCTTTCCCAGTTTGATCTTCACATGTTCTATGCTCCAGCTTCATTTCCTGAAATTACATTCTGACAAATTCTATCCCATGAAGAAGTTATAACTTCTAGAGAGAGAATGGATGAACTATGAGTGAAGAGTGAAGCATATTTTTCCACTTTGTTTTACTTTTGCAGCATGCCTAATATGGAAATACAATTTTTCATGTTTTCAAATGTGTAATGAGCATCCTAATCCTTTCCCTCTCAATGGGAGCTGGTAGAGCTGGAGGGAGGGAAAGATGTCAGAACTCAAAAATATGATTGTTATAAAATAAAAAGAAATCACATCCTAATCTAAAATTGAGATCTAATATCTAAAACTTAAAATCTAATATCACATCTAGGTCTGTGCCTATTGCTCAAAATATTCCTTTATGCCTGGAATGATTTTTCCTCTCTGTTTCTTAATTATCTTTCTTCTCTGATACCACTTCCTTCATGAGTCCCTCATCCTTGAGTCTCTCATCCAAGATTAATCTCTTCTTTTACTTTCAGTGAACCTTATCTTTACATCTCTTGCATACTTTTCACATTCCTCTTTGGCTATAATGACTTGTGTTTTGTCACCCTCATTTGAATAGATTTGAAGCTCATTGAAGGCAGAGGTTGTGTCTCATTTCTCTTTAGATCTTTTCCACTGCCCATTTCCACCCTACACATTGTACCTAACACATGAAAACAATATGGCCTTAATAATCATTTGCTGAACTTGAGATTAATAGGCGCATGGAAAGGGATGAATCATCCATACTTTAGAAATAATCATGTTGCAGTACTAAAGGACAATGAATGATAGATATTTGGGGGCTTTAAATATCTCATAATTGTTCAGAAGGATTACCTTCTCTTCCAAATTGCCCTCTTCCTCATTATGACCAGATTCATGGCATTTATACAGAGACCTAATCTAAATGTTGTGAACACAGTACTTTAACTCAGAAGTTCAACCCTGAGGTACCCCATTAAAAAATAACCCAACAACTTAAATGGAGCAACTTCTAAATAGACCAAGATTCAGTTGCTTAGAAAAATAATCTAAATAACCAATATTGGCCTGGGGAACAGGTTCTTAAAACACACACACACGTATACACACTCACATTATCTTCACAGGGCAGGAAGAAGGTACAATTTTTCTTGCCTTCTGTAGGATTGAGATAAATTGTTACAGTTACACAATGTATAGCTTAATTTTATTATTCTATTCATTAATATTATTATAGTCATTGTGTATATTGTTTTCCTGGTTCTATTGAACTTGTTCTATGTTGGTTTTCTTAAAAATCACATTATATATATACATATATATATGTATATATAATAATATACATCTGTATCACATTCTCATACATAATCAATGTATGTTATTTTATATATTATGTATCATTAATAGAATATATATAATCCTGTATACTTATATATAATTAACATGTTCTAATATATTTTATGTATATTATATAATCAATAGAATATTTATGTATGTAATCTCACATCCTTATATATAATAAAAATGTTATGTATACAAAATCATTAACATAAATATATGTATATTTTTTCTATTGATTTGGATTTTATTAATAAAGTATATAGAAAGATGCATTGCAGTTCCATGGAAAGAACTCTGACCTTGGAATCCTAACTTTGGTTTTATCAGAGCTAAATTCAAATTCAGCTTTCTCACTCCCTGGGTATCCTTAAACAAATTCCTTAACCACTCTGGATCTCAGATGTGGCAACTATAAAACAAGGAGGTTGGAATTAGAAGATCAATATGGTCCCTTAAAGCTCTAAATTGATGATCATCTGAATCTGAACAAAGGGATGTCTGGATACAAGATCTGAAACCAATATTCTTTACTTTCTTCTTAAGTTTTCTTTTCTTTTCTTTTCTTTTCTTTTCTTTTCTTTTCTTTTCTTTTCTTTTCTTTTCTTTTCTTTTTTTTATGATCTGTCCTTTAACAGCAACTTTTCAGGTGTAGTTCAGGCAGAAGTGAATTAGTTTGGTATGACAGCGAGAGAATCAAGAGCAAACAAAGGTTATTTACATTTAATGGCTTTAATACTAGTAATAATCATAATAATAATAAGATGACACTATTCTGGAGTGAGTTGTCATCCTGAGTTAGTTTGAAAGCTGGCATTATTAGAACCATATTCAGAAATAAGCCAAACCACATGATTGGGAGTGTACTTACAAAGAAGTCCATGCATGTTTTCTTTGAGTTAGAGAGGAAAAAAAAAGGATAATGATCAACAGCGTATAACAACTTAGAGACATCTCTATCCAATTAAGATGACATTCCCAGGAGTGAACTTTGATTCAAGGATTACTTGCAAACTTATGTTGACAATTTTTTAAAAGGGCACATTTTATTCTCCCTTTTACTGTCATAGAAGTAGTTACAGAATGAATAAAAGGTTGAAGGTGGAGAATGAAGACAATGACTTGAAGATGGTACGTTTTTTCTTTTCTCTGAAAAAGGCTAAATGAGGCTGAGTTCAATTCACCTTCAAAAACTTTAGTCAAGTGCTTCTTATGTCAGAATATGGGTCTCCAGAATTATTTACTAATTTATTTACCAGATTAATTTACTAATGATATATGATCTTATCTATGTGGGTTTACCCACCAGTGAAGGAGAGCTCCACCTCTTTATCCTCATACTGTACTTTGCTCTATATTCTCTGATAAATACACCATGGGGTCTACCATCATTACAGGAGACTGCCTTGATGCTATCTTGACATTGTTTGGCTACCAATGGAGCATTTGGGCAACTCATTAGTTATTTATTCTTGTTACATGATTGAAGCCATCTTTTTTTTAAATGATCATACATTTTCTGAAGATGTTTATTTTATTTTATTCTATTTCTGCATGATTTCTCATCTGTCATGTTTTCTAGTTTGTTCACACACACCAGGCGCCTCACTAATGCCCTTTGGGAGATATCAAGTTTAGGTCTTTGGGGACTATGACAAAGAGATAAAATTTCCAGCTGAATTTGGGACCCTGGGGCCCAAGTTCACATCTGCACTCTTCCATTTTATACTGACATGACCTTGGGCAAGCCTCCTCCTCTCCCAGGGATTCAATTTTTTGATCTGAAAAAGAAGATTGGATTTGAAAGCTTTCGAGTTCTGTTAGGTGGCACCATGCATAGAGTTCTAGGCTGAGATACAGGAGGAACTGAGTTTATATCTAGCCTCAGAAGCTTACTAGTTTCATGACCTTGGACAATTCATTTTTATCTCTATCTGCCTTGGTTTCTACAACAATAAAACAGAGATAATAATAGCACCTATCTCCCTTGGCTGTTGTGAGTACTCAAAGTACATAGTAGGTGTCTAATAAATGCTTGTTTCTTTTTCTTCCTATATCTATGACTTTTTCATTAGTTTCACTGGAACAATAATAGAGGAGATAGAATCTAGTTAGAATATGTTATGTCCATACATGTCTCTGTTTATATGGATGAAAACAGTTCTGGAAAAGTAGGAAAGAAATACATAATTACCCTGTAAAATTAACCAAATGTTCATAAGAAATATAAGCAAATATCTGATATTTGATGGACTTCTTCCTACAGGAAGTCTGTATGTAGGATATATGCAGAATGGATAAAAGATTTCAAAAGACAGTGATGGGGAAATATCATTCTAACTTTAGAGAATGATATAAACCAAAGTTTCCTTTTGCAGAAAAGTGTGTATTGGGTCTGGGGAATAGTGTTTAGTCTGATATAACTGGAATGAAAAATGAGAGGTGGGGAATAGCATAGGGTAAGTCTAGGGAAATGGGCTGGTATGGTTTGAATCTTCATTTGGGTTTTGTATGTTCTTTCTGCTGGAGTGGATATCCTTTTTCATCATGAGTCTCTTGGAGTTGTCCTGGATCCTTGCCTTGTTGATAATAGTTGTCATTCAGAGTTGATCATCAAACATTCTCATTGTTACTAGGTATAACATTCCGTTGGTTCTGCTCACTTCACTTTCACTTCATATAAGTGTTTCCAGGATTAAAAAAAATTAAGCCTTCCTAGCCTGTCTTTCTAGTATTATCACACATTTTCCTCTGCTTTCAGTATTATAAAATGTTCTTCCATTTCCTGCCTCCATTCCTTTGCCCTGACTACTATTCATAGCTAGGAATGTACTTCCTCCTCATCACTGCTTCATATGGTTCCTGTCTTCCTTAAAGACATAATTCAAGCACCATCTTTTATGTGAGGTCTTTCCTTATCCCTTCCACCCACTAAACTGCTGGTATCCTTATCCCCAGCTAACTTTTATTTAACTAGTTATTATTTATTTTCTATCTATCTATCTATCTATCTATCTATCTATCTATCTATCTATCATCTATCTATCTATCTATCTATCTATCTATCTATCTATCTATACACAAACACTCATAAATGTACATGTGCATGTTTATGTGTTAAATAGCTTATGCATTTCTTTGGAGAAGGAATTATTCATTTGGCCTTTTTATCTCTATTTCCTAGCATATAGTAAGAGCTAAATACATGTGTATTGCTTGATTGAGGAACATTCATTCATTCATTTAATTATTCACCAACATGCTACATGAAAAGGACTCTGCTAGGAGCTAAGCATGATATGAAGTTAATTAAGACATGGTTGCTGATCTCATGGAGGTGACATGTTTCATGATTATTTTATCCCTAGGATTTCAGATCAATGATTCCATAGTTCCTTGTGTATAGGGCATTATATAAGTCCAGTGAAAATTAGGATAACAGAGATGTTAAATCATAGGATGTCAGAATCATATATATATATATATCTTTATTTGTTTGTTTATTTATTTATTTATTCATTCATTCATTCATTTATTCATTCATTCATTTATTTATTTATTTTTAAACCCTTCCCTTCCCTCTTAGAGTCAATACTGTGATTGGCTCCAAGGCAGAAGAGTGGTAAGGGCTAGGCAAGGGGGTCAAATGACTTGCCCAGGGTCACACAGCTGGGAAGTGTCTGAGGCCAGATTTGAACCTAGGACCTCCCATCTCTAGGTCTGGCTCTCAATCCACTCAGCTACCCAGCTGCCCCCTCATATATTTAGAGTGACAAGGATGTCAAAGGCTAGGCTGAAATTCCCTCCCAATTTTATAAGTAAAAAGATTGAAGTAAAGTTCTTTTGAAATATCTTGGGGGTTTTTGCTTCTAAAACTAATGCCCTGTATGTGTTCTTCCCATATATGGCAGATTTTAAATTTTTTCTTTCCCAGTGATTTATCTTTTAATTGTGTCACCTAAAATGGTAAAGTCATTCCTGGCACATAATGACTAGTAAATCAATAAAAAAAGATCTAGTCAATTGAGACAAATTAGGCATCTACATGACTTTTGGTCAAGCCACTTCATTCACAGGTCCTTAGTTTCTTCATCTGTAAACATGGGAATTAGATTTGGAAACTCTATGAAGCCTTCCATCTCAACCTTACCATATAATTCAAAGGAATGTCTTAACTACATTTTCCTCTGAAGTGACTAATCATTGACCAGATGGATATGCTATTTTGGACTTTGGGTAGAAGTTATATTACTAACTGTCTAGTGACAATTTAATTTGTTTTTTGTTTTTTTATGGAAAAATTTTGGGAATCATCCATATTTAAAACTGTAATTCTTCTTGGTCTCAATTAGTATGAATAATCTATCTCATGAAATTATATATACACATACACAATATCTCACTATTCAAAGTTATAATTGTGGAAAGCATGGCAATTAATTTCAACCAAATGAAAATGTGACATGTGAATTCAAACAATAGAACCATGTCATGGGATTCATTATCCACACTAATCAGGGCCATATATATATATATATATATATACATATATATATATATATATATATTAGTCATATTAGTATATATATTAGTCAAGCACCTAAGTTTCTATGATGTATCAAGTACTGTACCAGGACCTGAGACTAGAAAGACAAAAATAAAATATTCTTGCCCTTAAGAAGCTTGCATTCTAATAGATTTAGAGTGTAACCATATGTTGACAAATATTCTTTTTCTTTGATTCTTTAGAAACAAAACCCGTGTGGGTATATGGCATGGGTTTTACTATTCTGACTTTACAGAAAAGCATCTGAGGCACAGAGAGATTAGATGATTCAACTATGGTTTATACATAAATTATCAGTTAATAAGTACTTTATCAGTGCTAAATTTGATATTAGGTACTGACTCGTGAAGGTTACATAGTCCAACCTGCCTTTTCAGAATATTAATTTATCAGCTACATGCTGAAGGGAGGTGGTTATGAGGACTTAAACTAGGTAGCTGTGGCATAAGTGAAAAGAAAGTGAAAGTGTAAAATATTGGGGAATCAGAATCAACAAGACTTGGGAAGAGTGGTTATAGAGTATAAGAATCTGAGATGATCCCTGGGCTGTAAATCTAGGTAACTGGTAGGGTGCTCTTTATAGAAATAAACTTGGGAGAAAGTTATTAGAGAAATAATGAGTACTCTTTTAGGCATGTTGAGTTTGAGTTCCCTGTAGAACATTCTACTGGAGTTGTTGAACAGGCTCTTTGAGACTAGAGCTCAAAAGAGAAACTGAATAGACATAATATTTGAACTCATGGGAACTGATGGGAGCACCAAGCTAGAGAGTGCCAAGAAAGAAAAGAAGATTCAGAACTGTGTCATGGATAAACCTATGCAAAAGAGGAGAGAAATCAGTTATAAAATGGCAAAGTAGACTGAGAAAAATCATTGATGTGTAAAGACAGGGAATCCTAGCAGCACAGTATCTCTCTCTCTCTCTCTCTCTCTCTCTCTCTCTCTCTCTCTCTCTCTCTCTCTCTCTCTCTCACACACACACACACACACACACACACACACACACACACACACACACACACACACACCACAGCAGGGAGGAGAAAGTATCCAGGAGAGTAGTAGTTAGTAGTCAATAACATTGGGCATGACAAAGAGGTTGATGGCTATGATTTGAATAGTATTTAATGATTTCCATTTACGGATAGTTTGCACTACTCATGCTATCTGTAAGAGTCAAGGACATTCTGAACCTAGTACATTCTGAAAAATTCCCATGTTTCCATAAGCAGAAATGTGACTAACTGGGGCAATTAGCCAAATGCATTGAACTTTATATTCTGGTGATAAGTAGTGCTACACGATTGATGTAGTGTGATGATGATGATGATGATGATAAATCTAGAATTTTTATAGATCTTTAAAGTGTTTTACAAATATTATCTCATCTTTTTCTAACTTGATAGGTAGGTGCTATTATTTTCTTTATGTTACAGATAAGATAACTGAGTCAGAAATTATCTAGGGTCATCCAGTTTGGGAGAATAGGTAGAGGAGTTAATAAAAGTCACTGGAGATAGCCACTAAGCAATTCTACTTAATATTATTATTAGAAACTCAGATAAATACATAGAAAGGTTACTTATCATCTTCATGCTTGACAACGAACTGAGAGGGATAGCTAACATGCTGGAAAGGTAAAGACACTTGACGAGGGTGTTAGGAATCCAAAAGGACACTGGAGAGCAGAACATTGGACCAAAGCTAATAATATTACATTAAGTAAGCATGAATAAAAAGTGATATACTTTGCTTTAAAAATTACTTTCAATAGTAGAAAATGAAATTGGTGTTTGTAGATAGCATTTAATATGAAATAAATGGGGATTGGTGAGTTTAGTGCAAGCCAATCACAGAATATTGTAGCCAAGATAGATGGTGATGGTACAATCACAGATCGAATGAAGAGGATTTAGGACTAAAAGGCTGTTGTCCCATTTTATTATACTGCTCCCTGGTCAGAGGAACTATGGAAGGCATATCTGGCTCGTTCACGACTATTACATTTTAGCAAGATTATTGAAGAGGTGGAGAGTGTTAAGAGGAAGGCAATCAGTATGGCTAAAGATTTCTAGTTCATGCCAGTAAGCCAGTTAACTATCTTTTATTAAGTGCATATTATGTGCTAGGCATTACTAAACACAGGAAATACAACCATCACCACTAGCAACAGCCTTTGCCCTCAAGAAGTTTACAATCTAATGAGGAAAATAATATACAAATATATGTACAAATACGATATATATTGGATGAATTAGGGGTAGTAACTGAGGGAAGACACTAAGACTGGAGACTGGGAAAGACTTCTTACAAATGTGAGGCTTTAACCAATCCTTGAAGGAAATCAGAGAAACCAGGAGGATGCTGACACAAGGGGAAAGAGATAATTCCAAGCCTGGGGACAGCCAGTGAAAATTCAGTTTGGAGACTGACTGGACAAAGTCTATTTTGCCTGGAAAGGAAAAGACAGGGATGGGTGTGGGCATGATAGAATAGAAGTTTTCAAATATATAAAGAGGGTAGCTAGGTGGTACAGTGAGTATAGTTCTGGGCCAGAAATCAGGAAGACTCATTTTCCTGAATTCAAAGCTGGATTCAAACACTTCCTGGATGTGTGATCCTAGGCATGTCATTTAACCCTGCTTGCCTCAGTTCTTCATCTATAAAATGAAATGGCAAAAGACATGGCAAACACTCCAGTACTTTGCCAAGAAAGCCCCAAATGGGAACATGTAGAGTCAAATATAACCCAAATGGCTGAACACCAACAACAATTTAAAGCACTATTATGTGGATTGGGCTTGGTCTGTCACATTTTGGTTTGATATACTTAAATTAAATATATATAAATAAATTAAATACAATTAAAACAATGAGAGACATCTACAAATGAGACAAGCTGCTTCCAGACACGTGAGGTTCTCTCTCACTGAAAGCCTCCAAGCAAAAGCTATATAATCAGTTGTCAGATATACGTGCCCAGGATTATTGTCTGGGTATGGGGTGGAGGAGATGGTTTTAACATTCCTTTCTAAACTCTGAGATGTTCTTGTAGAAGTGCTCCCTGAATATCTTGTGCCCTTCTATGGCCCATTCCGTGGCCAGAGTGGAAGTGGAGAGGGGTTAATGAAATTGGCATCCTTAGCCTACAGATATTGATATTAGTCTCACTCCAGCACATTATCGCTAGAGATCCTGCAAGAATGTACTTGACCAGCTAATAGGGGTATCTCCTTAGCAGAGGGTACTCATTGACTTTTCATTCTTGCTTCCGCATTCAACAAGTTACTTAATTAGAAATAATGTTGGATTAATTTTCTTCTTCACATTAAGCATTTTGGTGGTTTAAAAAGGTTTAGTCAATTCTAGGACACAGATAGTTAGGGTGTCAGCAATGCCCCCAACATAATGTCATTAAATGTTCAACAATGACTTTAAAATAAGTAGCTTTTGGAAGTTATATGTCTTTGAAGTTTCATTAATTAGTCATATCATTGGGAATGTATGGGCAAAGTAAATTACAGTGTTTAAAATATCTACTCTTTCAATGTGAAAAATGAAAGGATCCTGCTACCTTGTCTTTATACTAATGAAGATATTATTAATTGGTTTAGCAAAAACATAGATCTAACCATAATGTGCAACAGTTATTAAAGATAATTAACTACAGATCATTGGTTTGAAACATCTAGTCCAAAATGATTTCTGAAGGGCACATTATTCTATGAGATAAAATAATTAAATTTCTAACTGCCGCAGAAGACAACTGTGGCATATCTCAGGCTTTAATTTCTTTTGTTCGATTCTCAGGGCGCTCTTCTGTTTTCGATTTTTGGGGAAAAAAAAAAAAACCTATCTGCGTTTCATAGCAAGCAATCCATGCTGCGTGTTTTGTCGAAATCTTCCATGTGGATGGAAAAATGATGATTGAAAGCAAAGGATCAAAATGACAGGGAATCTAATAAAAAAAAAACCCCTACATAAATTCAGCTCCTTTTATTGGGGAAGGGAATATGGCAAATCAAACAAAATAGGGGGTGAAGCAAGTTAGTTCAATGAAAGAGGTTTCCAACCTCTCCCTCACAAAACCTATTTTAAAAATTGAAAGCAGCACATTTGCAAAATAAATAAGGAAACCGGTAAGCATGAACAAACGCCAGATACTTGTGGATTAATGAATAATGTAATTATGTGCCTTCACATAAAATAAAATTAAACAAGCTCAGTGAAAACAATGAAAGCAACAAGAACAGGCAGCTGTTTGTTAAGAGCTACAGGTGAAAAATTTGGATCATATTCCTTAAAGCCTCTTTGGGTCATGTTTATGATTTGATGATGAATCTTCAAAAAATAAACTTAAGAATTATGTCATCTTTCACAATAGCTTACACTATACTAATACAAGGGGCCTGCCATTGTTAAAGTGGAAAGAGTGGAATTTGGAGAGAGGACACATGGGTTAGAATTCCATTTTAAATACCCTAGAAGCATGTTGTTGTGCAGTCATTTTCATTCATGTTCAACTCATCATGACCCCATTTGGGGTTTTCTTGGCAAAAATACTGGAGAAGTTTGTCATTTATCTTGCCAGTTCATTTTATAAATGAGGAAACTGAGGCAAAGGGGGTTAAATTATTTGCCCAGGGTCACATACCTAATAAGTGTCTGAGACCAGATTCTAACTCATAAGGAAGAGATCTCCAAGCCCAGTGCTCTATCCACTCCACCCATCCAGGAGTAAAGAATCATAGATTTAGAACCCAAAATGACCTCAGAAACCATTAATTACTACTCTTTCTTTTTGCCTTAGAGATGAGGAAACAAATACCCAGAGCAATTAAATAATTGGCCGCAGATCACCTAGTTGTCAAGGTTGAGAGTCAAACCCAGATCTTTTGACTATAAATCCAACCCGCTTTCCATTGTACCCTGTTGCCTCTCATGGACAAGTTGTGGATTTGCAGTGGTCCATTCTGTGAAATAGAATATCTGTGGCACTTACCCCACAGAGTTACTGGAACGATCAAAGGAGACAATGTATATAAAACATTTTGCAAACATGAAATCATCATGTACATGTCAGTTGTTATTATTTTACTTAATTTCTGTCCTTTGATTTCATTGATGGTGAGAACTCCTGGTGTGGAAACTTCTTCTACCAATATATATCAGTATCTCAGCTCTAATTTATACTCTTATACATTTGCTTGGGTTGCTGAGGCATTTGGTAACCTGTTCACATAAAGCCAATAAGTGTCAGAAGCAGAAACTGAAAATGACTAATATTGTTTTTCTTTTGTTAATATAAAATGATGATTATAGTTAATTTATTTACTAATTACAAGAAAATAGGGGACCATCAAGTAATAGAACTTTGAGAAAGGTCAAGAAATATTAAATTCTAGAGGGTAGCTAGGTGGCTCAATGGATTGAGAGCCACACCTAGAAACTGGAGGTCGTGTGTTCAAATCTGACCTTAGACACTTTCTAACTGTGTGACAATAGTCACTCCCATTGTCTAAATTTTACCTTTCTTCAAATTTGGAACCAATACAGAGCATTTATTCTAAGACAGAAGGTAAGGAATTTAAAAAATTAAATTCTTGTTCGTCCAAAACCAGGACTAGTGAAAATCCCTTGAACTAATAACCTAATTTGACTTTGAATAAGTAAGTGTTAAAAACTTACTTATATATGTCAATAAACAATTATTAAGCACCTATTATGTGATAGCCCCTTTGTTAACCATGGGGGATATATATATATATATATATATATATATATATATATATATATATATATATATATATATATATATATATCCAAGATAAATTTGAAATAATCTCTGGACATTTAATCAGATATTTTCTGATTCATTTTTCATTTTTTTTTAGGAATTCTCCTTCCTGTCATTTTTCCTCTTTAAGAAAATGTTTCCAAATCACACCTGATTTTAGTTTGGAATATCTGTTTTAACCTTGGGGCAGGCCAGAAAGTAAGTAATTAACTGTGGACTTCACCTAAGTCTTTAGAGGAAAGGGATTTTTAGGCAAAGTGCAAACTATACACTGCTTTAATTTTAGGATCGTTCCCTTTATTGGATGTGAGCTAAAATTAGATTAAAATATATATTCTCTGTTTTGGGTTAAGACAGATCTGAATTGTGAGATCTGAAAGTTGCTTAGGTCACCAAAATGTACATGGATGGCATTTGAGTCCATATGCTTGGCAGTACTTCCAAAGAGTTAGGATTTGACCAATGTGGTTAATTCCTCCACCTACACAGATCCCAATCCTCCATACCTTGGGTTGGCAGTTTTTTGTGTGGTTATGTCCAAATTCTTTATCCAGTGGCTATCCTTGTGGTGATGAACCTCTCCCTAAATAAAGAAGAAAAAAATGTAGGTTCCTTGCATCATGGAAGGAAGTCTAGTAAAAAGAATATTTGTGAAGTGCCTACTATGTGTCAGAAACAGTGCTAAACTTTGGGAATACAATGAAAGACAAGAAATAGTTTTGTTTTGTTTTGTTTTGTTTTTCTCAAGGAGCTCGCAGTATAGTGGAGGAGACAACATGCAAGCAATTATCTACCAACAAGATAAATTAGGAATAATCTCAGAGGAAACACATGAGGATATTTCCTTTTGCATGCTATTGATTTCATTTTTCTATTCTAAACCATAACAGAGGCAGTGTAGAGTAGTGAATCGAAGCTTTTCTCTGATTCAGAAAGACCTGAGTTCAGGTTTTGCTTCCCACATATACTGACTGTCTCAAGCAAGTGTCTCAGTGGCTTGGGCAACTCTCAGAAACAATGAAGTCAGAGTAGATATTGCCCTGAATTGGCATAGTATCCTTAGAGAGTGGCTCTCCACACTGATGAAATCACAAATGCAACTGAGAACAAAAAAGCTCTCAACCATGAACCTGGAAGATTGGCTCTTGGTCAAATGTACTGGCTCTAGTTTTGCTAACAGATTTCCATTGCTCTAAATAGTCCTGAAGCTGGTTTAAGTGTTGAAAGGGATATGTATGGGGGATACCCTCACTGAAATGGAAATGACTTGTCCAAGAAGCATTTTAATCAATCACCATCACCCATTTACCTATTATTCCTCCTGCCATATTTGTGCCAAGACTGAGGAATAATGGGTAATTGACTCATATTCTAGAAATATCCTCACAACGTCAGGAGAAATCAGGGAAGTCTCTCTCCTTCCATTAAGCTCTCTCCAATCTCAAAACAGGGCACAGTTCAAGGAGCACACCACATGAGAAGATTCTCAGAATGAGATGTGTGTAGAAGTAGTCTGAACAGCTGAATCAAATACTCACACAAAGGAGTTCATAGAGATCCTTTGAAATACCAAAGAAATGCAAAATATATTAATATATTAATTAATTAATACATTAATACTGGAAGGAACCTTAAAAGTCACTTAGAACACTTTTCAACATGTTTCAGATAAGGAAACTGAGGACTAGAAAAGTTGGATCTTGCTCAAAGTCACAAAAGCTGCAAATGACAGCCAGAATCGGAATCGAGGTATTCTGGGATTGCTCTTCTCTATGAGTAGAATCGAACATGCCATTGGATCATTGACCTCAGCAATGTGGATTTTCCCTTCAGTGGCACAGATTATCAGACAGACCTGTTCCATCTTGTGAGGTTCTTGCCCATACTGTGTTATAAGCTCAATACAGAGAATCTATCTTATGAAGAGAGGATAAGGAAGGGGGTTGTTTCCTTGCTTTCTCTTTATATCATGAGCATACCAATGAATCCTATGGGCCATCCATCAGTTATTACAAGCACAATTGTCCCTTATTCGTTGGTAATCTACATGTACTTTCCCAGGGAAGACACAGAAAACCCCTTGACGACTGTCTAAAAGATCCAGGTAGATTTAGCCAGGAAACTACTGCTTTCTCTTCCCCAGACAACAGTTCATACACCATGTGTTTTTTATTGGAAACAGCAGGGACACCCATGGACTCCATATTTGTTTTGTACTTGAAAGCCATCCAGCAAGAGACAGGTTTTAGGGAGGAAGGCAAGTTGCCCACAGTCCCTGCATGTGAGGGCAGGGAGCTGTGCATCCTTCGCTGGCCTTATTAAGAATTCTATAAAGCAGCCTTGGTGTTCCAGCCAAAGCCAGGCTCTGCCTCTCCCTTCGGCTCAATGTCAGCATTCAGAAGTCCTGCCCTTCCCCAGAACTGTGGGCGCTGGGAATGGACGGGAGGTGATGTATTTGCTGTAATCAGAAAGAGAGGTAGGACCATCTGCTGCAAGTCCTTTCGTTATTGTTGGCTCTCCAGCAGCCGTCTTGGTTTTGGTCTTTTAACAGTTCATTTAACTGAGGAGGAGGGCGTGGGGACAGAACAGTAGACCCTTGATATGAGTCAGGTCTCATTAGAGGGGTTTTTCTTCCTTGCCTTTCCCTACTTTTAAGGAGTCCATCCTGGAGGGCTGCTGAGTCAATTCATGCCAGGGCTGACCCCAGGCCATTCACCACCAAATATCACTTACTAATGATCTTGAAAATTCACTGGTACCCGGCATCTACTGGGAGTTCCTTGTTGCTGTTGAACTGCGTCCAGTAAAACTGGTTCTAACAAAAATGTTAATAACCACCAGTGTGTCCTGTGAACACAGGTTTTCTAGGGGGTTTAGAAACCGCTGGGGGTTATTTTAAAGCCTGTCCTCCTGGGTCCGGTTCTGGGGTGTGGAGAGCCGGTAGGGGCGAGAAGAAGCAACGACTTCACTTGGCAAGTTCATTCATTTCTTTGACCTTAGGATTGGCTTCCATTTTGTTCCTCTTCCATTCATCCCTCCTTCATGCCATGTAAAGCCAAGGTCTTCTCACAAGGACATGATGATGATGATGATTATATTTAAATGACTTCAGACAGAGTCCATTGCAAGACCATCTTGTTCTAAAGGTGCCTTAACATGCCCACTGCTCAGCTGGATTTCTGTACATGAGAAGCTGATTCTTCATTTGAGTGATCAAAGCATTTTTTTCACCTTCCTGGATTATTTTAAATCTGTAAATGTGTATTTGTATAGATATATTGTTAATGGTTTCTTATGTATTCATACATGTGTTTTTGTGTATATATAATGTATATGGAGATATTACTTTATGTATACATATCTATATAAAATTGCATCTTTTGTGTGCATATATATTATATAGGCATGTCTATATGTTACATTGACAGTCTCCATTTATGTGTGGCCTCAGACAAATCACTTATCTTCCCAAGCCTCAGTTTACCCTACTGTAAAATGTGGGGATTGGGTTAAAATGAATTCTAAGATCATTTCCAGCCACAATTTTTTTCACTTGAGAAAAGTTCAACAGATTTCTATAAAAAATAAAATGGCTAAAAGAATGGCAAATAACTAATAATTTAATCAGTTTCCTTTTTTTTTGCTTTGTTTTTATTTGGAAAATTTTATTTAATTAATTGATTTAGAATATTTTTTCCATGGTTACATAATTCATGGTCTTTCTTTTCCCTCCCACACACCCCCTACCATATCCAATGCACAAGTCCACTGGGTTTTATACGTGTCCTTGATCAAAGCATATTGCCATATTATTAATATTTGCACTAGGGTGATCATTTAGAGTCTATATCACCAATCATATCCCCAACAAACCATGTGTTCAAGATGTTGTTTTACTTCTGTGTTTCTACTCCCACAGTTCTTCCTCTGGATGTGGAGAGCATCTTTCTCATAAGTCCCTCAGAATTGTCCTGGATCACTGCATTGCAGCTAGTTGAGAAGTTCATTACATTCTATTGAACCATACATAGTGAATCTGTCTCTGTGTATAATATTAATCACTTACTAAGTAAAAATTTTAAGTCTGTTCAACAATCATTCTTTTCTGGAAGCCACATAATTTCAGTTTGTATGTATGCAGTGCATTAAAGTTTGTAAAGCAGTTTATATGTATACAAAGTGCTTCTTGAACCTTGAAAAGCTATTTCATTGTTAGCTGTAATTGTTATCCTCACAATAACCCAGTGGGGCAGTTGCTATTATTATTTCCTCTTCCCCCTTTTATATAATGGGAAATTTTATAAATGGGAAAACTAAGGCTCAGAGAAGTTGAGACTTTCACATAATTCTCAAGATTTTGAGGTTGAATTTGAACCCAAATCTTCTTGTTTACAAGTTTGATACTCTAATTATTGAGCCAGAGATTTTTTTTTTACATCATGTACCCTTTTGGCATTCTGTTGATAACTATAGATCTTTTCCCCAAATAATATTTTTGAAGGATTCAAAGAAATGTTAAATTTCAATTAGAAGTTAGGGAAGATACATTTTTTCCCTCTATAAGTTTACAGACTCCCTGAAATGTATCCATGGACTCACAAAGGGTTCAATGTATTAAGCCAACCTTCTTTATTTTAATGAATATAAAATATTAAACAAAGATATCATTAAGTAGATTCATGCTCTGAATAGAAGATGAGTTGGTCATATAATAAAAGTAAAGAACATTCACATTTGGGAGATGTCAAGGAAGGTTCTGAGAAAATTGGGTAGATCCTCTGTGCAAGACTTACAGACTTAAAGTCACAGTGACTTATATAAGACCTTAATAGTCAAGAATTGCATGGGACACAGTAGAATTGCTTGTCAGCTCCGGGCGAGAAGTGGAAAAGGGGTGGGGAAAATCATGGATCATGTAACCATGGGAAAAAATTCTAAATAAATAATAAAAAAAAGAATTGCATGGGACAAGAAGTTGTGGGTGGAATGTGTCTATACCTTAGGGAGCAGCCCTTTAAACCATCATATCACAGATCATTTGAAGGAGAAAAGTGAATAATGGCAGGGAGAAAAGGGCCAATGGACTCCAGTATATACTTTCTCCTCTAATAATAAGAAATAAGTATCCAAGATCAAGAAATACCCATTGTTTTATCAGCATGTGTCTAAGCTCTCTTCTTAGATTATAAGCTCCTCATGGTAGAATTCAGATCCTAGTTTTAATTTCTATTCACTACAATATAAGTATGATGAAATAAAATAAATAATAAGTTCTCAATAATACTTTTTCAGGAATTAGTCATTGTTTTTGCAATGGTCTATCAATTGGAATCTCTGCCTCCTCTTTCTCCCCATTCCAATCCATCCTCCACATGTCTGCCAAAGTGGTGTTCCTGAAAGGAGGACATAACCATATCACTACCCTGTTCAACAGACTCTAGTCATTCCCTGTTTCCTCTAGAACAAACCATGAGCTCCATTTAAAGCCCTTCACAACATGGCCCCAAGCAACTTTGCCTGTTATAAACTTCTCTCCTCTTGGCAATCATCAGTCTATGGTCCAAGTGAGCTGGCCATCTTGCTATTTCTCATATACAACACTCAGTCTCCTATCTCTATGTCTTTGTCGCCTGACACATTCTCTCCTTTCTTTTACTGCTTTTTAGAGTTCTTGTTTCCTTCCAGATTCATCTCTAAGAGCCTCCTTCTATATCAGGGATTATTAACCTGCAGTCTATGGATAGATTTCATGGTGTTCAGGAACCGGAGCAAGAAAAAAAAATACCCCCATTCATCCACATCGAAGGGAAATTTATGATTTCCTTCGATTATGAATGTAGCACAAAACACAGTGCTATTTGCAGCAAAACTAGCCCAGAATTATTAGCAGTAACATTGATGTGAGTCTGCCAAAGGGTCCATGGGCTTCGTTAGATTCATGAAATGGAGCAAGATACAAAAATGATGAAGAACTGCTGATCTACATGAAGTCATTCTGCGTTCTACCAGTTGTCTGTCCTGCATGTACATAAATGTCTCCCCTCTGAAGCATGTAAATTAAATGAGGGCTGGGATGGGTTCCTATTTACCTTTGTGTGAGAGCTAGCACCTAGCACAATGTAGGGAGCATAGCTGATGTTTAATAAAGATTTGCTGATGGATTGCTTTTATGTTTAGTTTACTAGAGTATCAAGGCAATCAGACACTTACTAGCTGTGTGACCTTGAGCCAGTCACTTAACCTCTTTTTATCTGTTTCCTCATATATAAAATGATTATTATTATAATAATAGTATCTACTTCAGAAGGATATTGTGAGGTTCAAAAGATATTTGTAAATTATGTAGTAGTGTCTGGCCCATGAGGCACTATATAAGTTATCTGGATATTGTATGATGTATAATTTCCAGCTCTAGAAGTGAAAATAATGCTAAGGTCTTTAAAATTATTTTTAGTATTACTTGTTTTTCTTGCTCATAATTGAATCTGTATTTGTTGTTGTCATTCTGTCATTTTCGGTCATGTTCGACTCTTCATGACCCCATTTGGAGTTTTCTTGGCAAAGATACTAGAGTGGTTTGCCAATTCCTTCTCCAGCTCATTTCACAGATTAAGAAACTGAGACAAACAGGGTTATTAAATGAATTCCCCAGCGTCACACAGCCAGTAAGTGTCTAAGGTCAGATTTGAACTCAGGAAGATGAATCTTCCTGACTCCTGGCCAGTGCTCTATCTACTATGCCTCATAATTACTCCAAAATCTGCCCTAACTCAGCATATTAAGTTTATTAATATTTTAGGCATTGTGCTAGATGCTAAAGAAAACAAAAATGAGAAGAAAATCAATCAGTCCCTGCCCTCCGAGTTCTTATATTTTATACTGGGTATATGACACTTGCACAAAATCAACACAAAATATGTGCAAAATCATTTCAAAAGAAAAAGAACAAACAGATCAGGGAACAAGAAAGGTCTCTGCAGGTGGTGAAATTTGAAGCATATTAGCCACCATATTCTTTTTACCCCCACTATCGGGTCTGTTTCCAAACCTCTCCACCAGTGCTCTTTCTGGTGAAATTATAACTTTTTCAAATGAAATAATGAAGAGAAAATTCAAATAAAATGCTTAAAGGATGATTCTTCACCCAAGTTTCAATGAATAAGAATTTCAAATCTTTGGGATCCTTAAATAATGTGCTGGGATTTCCCAGCGAAATCAACAAAGAGAATGTTCAGCAGAAACTTTCCCATATAATGTACAGAACTACTTTGGAAAATAATGTTATGTTGTAAAATTACAATCTTACGATTTAAATATATATGTATATGATATTGAATATTTGACAAATTTGTTCTGTGTACCTAACGTGTTGGGAATTTGTTTTTCTGAAGCCAGAGACTTCACTGGGTTCCCTTTCTTCATAAAAACAATTGTCATACTCAGTTCGAGATGCCATTTACTCTCCAAGCTAATCATGGCCAGGACAACTTGGGGAAAGTAAAGGAGCCATCAACCCCCAATCCAGGAATACGAAACACTATGGCAACATCAAGAAACTCAAGAAACACAACTTCTCCCAAAATGTCTCCTTTTAACTGCTTCATCTTCACACTGCTAACTCTTTAAGTAGGCGAAACTTACTTTTAACTGTTACATGCCAACAAAACAGGTTGCTTAATTGATTTGACCTTTCACAGTATTTTTTAATTTTCAATCTTAGTTTCATTGTTCCATCTGGCACTTTAAAAGCGACATCTGGTTAACTGTACTTAACCAGCTGATCACTGTACAGTTATTTTTAAATGTAATGTATGCTTAAACAGATGTTATTTTTATCGATGTAGGTCTAAACTGCACTTGTATACGTGCAATGTCTGCATAAACTCTTTCTGCAATTCAAATGTTGACACCAAAAATTACCAGCCAGAATGCTTATGAACTCCACTATTATGTTACTGCACTTTTTTTGCAGCTTGTTAGGTAAACATCAATTCAGTCCTTTTTTTCCTTCTCTTCATTGCACATAAATAAAACATTAGCATTTAGTTTATAAAGTGATGAACATTTTGCTGTGTTGGATTTAGCTTTATAAATACAACTGCTGTCAGCAAGAAAAAAGGATTTATTGAATAAATAATAAGAGAGCTAAGGGAAAATGAAAATATATATATTATGCAAAGCATGGTGTCTGTCAACAGGTCACACAGGGGCTGCGATGCTCTTGGCATGGCAGGCAGAGATTATTCTATCTAGAGCGTCTTGTCTTTGAGATCTGCTGGCTCTCCTGGCTCAGTGTCATCCAGGAAGTCCCTTATAGAAAGGAAACGTTTATTTTGCAAAACATCTGTATCTCTGATATCCAAAGAGCTGGACCAACATCATGAACCAGCGGGACTTTCAGCTGCCAAAGAAGTCATATGAAATTCGAGGCAATTCTGCTAAGAATGCTTCTTTCTCATCAAAAGCAGCCTTCTGTCAGATCCTTCAAGTTGACTTTCGTGTCTTCCTGAGAGGAAAAATGAAGTTTCTATCCACATCAGGAGCATTGCGAATGGGTAAGGGTCATTAGCACGAAGAATATCCAGTTTCCCCAAACCTGAACTCACCACCCTTTTGCTGCACATCCTTGATCGCACAAGCCTCTTTTGCCTTTGACAGTTTGCCTGGTACCCAAGGTTGGCGCACAACTTCAAACAAAGAAAGTAGCCACAGTCTCAAACATTTCACTGAGAACTTTAAAGTCTCGTTCTCAAGGTTAAAAATTGCTGTTATACATAATACCTCGGTAATTGATAGACATTTTCTCTCTCCAGAGTCCATTTTCTGTGAAAAACACCACATAACATCTGTTCATAAACAGTCCTTCTGTGAGAACACTGACACAGGTCTTGAGCTTCTCCCGGCTCAATTCCCCTGCCATATACAGATGGCACAATGTATTTATACAGCTGAAGTCTTTGTAACATAAGCCCAGCCATATCTCCAGGTAAGACTGCAGGCAAGCATGTGCTTCCTTTCCTCCAGCCACTGAAACTGCTCCCTCTGACACAAAGACAAATTGTCTCCCACTTATGGGGAGAGCTGCCTCTGAAACAAAAGAACCTTGGGCAGTCAGGCAGCCTGCTAACTACAGAGAGAAGGACGATTCCAGACTTAGAAAAAACATCCCAGCAATTAATGGGAAAACCTAATTAGGTTACAGAGAAAGACTCGGGATGTTAAACAGTCTCACAATTGTGCGATTACTGATTTTCTGCTGTGGAATGAAGAGTTTCCAGGTTCTCCTAGAATGAAATATTGCAGAACCCCCAAATTGTATGGATGAATGACTTTGGTGGTTAATCGTTCACATAGGATGAAATGGCCACAGGTTAAGAAAGGACATATATCCATTTGGTAAGAAAAGATTACCTGGAGCCATAGTCATTAAAAAGGGCTTTTAAGTTCAATAAGCTTTTATTAAGCACCTCTAAATTCATCTATAATCATTTTTAAGCACCCACTATGTGTGTGGCACTATGCTAGGTGTTGAGGATTAAAAAAAATGAAATAAAATTTTTGCCTTCAAGAAGCTTATATTCTCTTTTCGAGATATATGTACATACCAGGAATATGTGGTTGCTTTAACAGTAGGAACATTATAAATAACAGATGATGTTAATAGTATAAATGATGATAATTTGTACATATGGAAGAAATAGAAAATAGATAAAAGCTGTTTTTGAAGAAGAGAATCTTAATATGGGGCCAAGGGGAGAAATCAAGGAACGCCTTTATGTAGGGGACTCCTTTTTAATTTTCTTGAAGGGTATAATTAGAGTGAAAGTTGAGGGGCATTTCATTGTAGGCAAGGGAGAAGGCCAATTTAAAGAAGTGGAGAGGGCAAATGAAGTGCTATGAGAAAGAGTGAGAAGGTCTGGTTGAATAATCTGTTGAATAGATGTGAGGAATTAATGTGCAATAAGGATGGACAGTTGGTTGGGGCCAGATTGGGAAGGACTTGAAATATAAAATAGAGGAGTTTATTTTTATTTTTAGAGGCAATGTTTAAATATTAGTTTCTTCAAAAGAGAAGTGAACTGGTCAGTTGTGAGCTTAAGGAAAATCAGTTTGACTTACTATATGCAAGGTACTAGGATAGGTTCTTAGGATATGTAGGTAGGTAAGAGATGAAGAAAGAAAGAAAGAAAGAAAGAAAGAAAGAAAGAAAGAAAGAAAGAAAGAAAGAAAGAAAGAAAGAAAGAAAGAAAGAAAGAAAGAAAGAAAGAAAGAAAGAAAGAAAGAAAGAAAGAAAGAAAGAAAGAAAGAAAGAAAGAAAGAAAGAAAGAAAGAAAGAAAGAAAGAAAGAAAGAAAGGAAGGAAGGAAGGAAGGAAGGAAGAAAGAAAGAAAGAAAGAAAGAAAGAAAGAAAGAAAGAAAGAAAGAAAGAAAGAAAGAAAGAAAGAAAGAAAGAAGAAAGGAAGGAAGGAAGAAAGAAAGAAAGAAAGAAAGAAAGAAAGAAAGAAAGAAAGAAAGAAAGAAAGGAAGAAAGAAAGAAGAAAGAAAGAGAAAGAAGAAGAAGAAAGAAAGAAAGAAAGAAAGAAAGAAAGAAAGAAAGAAAGAAAGAAGAAAGAAAGAAAGAAGAAGAAAGAAAAAGAAGGAAGGAAAGAAAGAAAGAAAGAAAGAAAGGAAAAAAAGAAAGAAAGAAAAGAAGAAAGAAAGAAATAAGGAAGAAGGAAAGAAAGAAAATAAGAAAGAAAGAAGGAAGGAAGAAACTAAGAAAGAAAGAAAGAGAAAAGAAAGAAAGAAAGAAATGAGAAAGAAAGGAAAGAAGAAAATGAAAGGAAGGAAGAGAGAAAAAGAAAAATGAAAGAAAGAAGAATTAAAGAAAGACTGAGGGAAAGAAGAAAAAGAAGAAAGGGAGGAGAGAAGGAAGGAAGGAAATAAAGAAAAAAGAAAACTACTGCACCATGACATAAACAAATCAATATAAGTTCTGCATAATTTTTTGGGGAAGGAGATTGTGAAGTATTCGATCAATAAAAACTGGTAGCAAGTCTTTTTTTTTTTTTTGGTTTGGTAGAGGAGGAAGTCAATAGCTATGATATTGTCAGTGGAGCCTCTAGCTATATTTATAGCTTTGGAATTCCACAAAGAGACTTGATTAAGGGTACATAGAGGACAAGTGACTTATCCATTGTCACATTGCTAGCTAGTATGAGCAGAAATAAGTACAAACTTGAGTCTTCATGATATCAAGACTGCCATTAAATTTCACTCATCCACTCTACATCTATTTCTTCTTTTCCTGTTAAGCATAGTGTATGCTCTGAGAGGACCCCAAAGCTGAGTGAGCTATTATTTAATAGCACTTAAAGATTTTGAAGAACCAATGAGCCTCCTGTTGTGGCTTCCAACTTGGCTTTCTCTGCTCAGTGCTGGGATTTTGGCCCTTTGACATCACCTAATAATTTCTTTCTTGGGATGAAAAAAAGATTCCAAGGACAAGTAAAGCCTTGTTTCTCACCACATGGGGAAAGAGAGACTTTTAAATAGCATTAGTATGTAACTTCCCAGGGTTTGGGAAGCCCTGAAGATCACCCAAATAAACACCCCGAGGAAGCTGTATACGTATTCTGATAGCTTATTTATTTGTACATGTCTCTATTACACATCTGAATTACATATGAAAGATATGATCACAGAAGGACATCTCCATAGTACACCACTGCAATGTAAACTCTTCATATTTTATTCACCATGGACACCACAGGCAAGTCCTTGTTATATTTTTGTCAGTGAAGTATTCAGCACTTGTTATGGGAGTATCCTCATTCCCCACCCACCTAACCTCCATCTCAATGAGTTCTAGGGAAATTTCCAAAATAGATTTCTCTGTGACTATCAATTAAATAATAATAAGCCTGGAATTTATACAGTTCTTTAAAGTTTAAAAGTATCTTTATTGTTTTTCAGTCTTACAAGGACAATAGGAGATTTTTGAGTCAGTGTTTTTCCCATTTTATAAATAAAGAAAAAGTATCTCAGTAAAGTGAGCTGATTTTTCTGTGAGCATGTTGCTTATAAAGGCCACAAGTGGGATCTCAGTTCATGTCTCCCTGACTCCAAGTCCAGTGTTTTATCCATCGCACCACATTGCCTCTTATGTAAAGAGCAAGACTTTTCCAAATATGGGCTTTATCTTTTTCCTTCCTTCCTTCCTTCCTTCCTTCCTTCCTTCCTTCCTTCCTTCCTTCCTTCCTTCCTTCCTTCCTTCCTTCCTTCCTTCCTTCCTTCCTTCCTTCCTTCCTTCCTTCCTTCCTCCCTCCCTCTCTTCCTTCCTTCCTTCCTTCCTTCCTTCCTTCCTTCCTTCCTTCCTTCCTTCCTTCCTTCCTTCCTTCCTTCCTTCCTTCCTTCCTTCCTTCCTTCCTTCCTTCCTTCCTTCTTTCTTTTCTTTCATCTTTAATAGAAATTCTCCAGAATAAAGTAGAGAGGCATGTGTCTGGGATGTGTAGGTCTGTTTAGAGGAAGGCAGTAGAAATAGAAACCCTCCTTACTTTCCTACTAACTTTACTATCCTAGAAGTCTACAATAATTATGATGTTAGTAATAATGATAATTATAATAGTGAAACACTTCCAGAAATGCCTTTCAAGCAAATAGACTATACTTCTTATCTTTCTTGGTGTCCACTGCACTAACATGTTACTTGACACATAAAAGGAGCTTAATAAATGCTGATTTACCAACTGACTGACTTCTCAAAAGGTTAGGCTAGCAAAACAAAAGTGCTATACAACAAAATTTAACTAATCTAACTGAAAGTGTTTTATATCTAGATGAATTCTGTGCGATTTCTAAGAGTTGAGAGTAGAACCAAATGGTTCTCTATTGTTGCTATTCAGATGAACTCAACTAACTACATGTCCACAGAAAAGCTTAGGACAAATGGCTGAGTCATGCAGATTACTTTATAGAAACTGAAGAGCTTATGATGGTGACTCAGGATGAAATCATTGTCACCAGAATTTATAGAAAGTTTTTCTTTGAGCATCCTGAACTTATAACTAATGTCAATAATTCAATGAAATGGTGGAAACTTCAACATCCTACAAGGCTGAAAAAAAACTAACATCTTACTATTAGTTACTTGTAATTACAGAATCAGGTGATTAAAATTGTATACTAGAATGAATGAATGAATGAAAAGAATGATTAAATTCTTATTTTTGTGCTAGGCACCATACTATGCTCTGGGGATATAAAACACTCCATGGAAGAAATTAAAATCTCATGGGAACAGGATGAGATGCATGCCATCTTTGTCATCATATCTTCAAGATATGCTTATCTTCAAGATACTTTTGGTGACCAAAGAAGATGCTTTTGCATCTTAAAACCCAATTTCAATTATGAAAAGTTGTCATTTTATTTACTTGTGAAATTATCTACAGGATATTAATTTAAAAGAAAAATAGTAGGATAGCAACTAATTCCTGTAGATTTGAATTTGAACTCTAGTAAAAAAGGTGAAAAGAATGGGATGATAGTAATCTTCCTAGTAGTAATAACAATTCACATATATATTTTGTTAGATTCTATTAGCATTATAGTAATGTATTAAATGTAATTCTTAAAATGTAACAGTTCTTGAGAATTTGAAGGGTCAAACTTAATTTTATCTTCCTGGATTATTCCCAAAACATAACAAATGACTTCCATGGTATTCTTATTTGGTGAATGGTATTTTCAAAGTAATTCCCTCCCAATAGCCTTAAAGTAGACTACCCATATTTGATTATGGGGTTCCTACAAATGAGAATTAAGGCTCAAATATATTAAGTGAATCATTTAAGTTGAAGAGCTTGAACTCAACGTCTCTTCCCATTTAGAATTCTGGGTGGAACAGGCAGAAGAAACCAACAAGAAGGTTCAACGGCTGAGATGGCGATACAGCAAGGCACTGTGGAGTGCTTAGGGCGTGTTGGAGCACAAAGGACAACACAGCCATCCAATGCAGCTGAGGAAGTCTCCAGACGTAAATTTTTTCGTGCCACTGGACCCAGGCTTCCAGTGCTGAGAGAGTGGGACTGTCTCTGTGCATCGACTTTTCCACTTAAATCTCCTTCACGCACAAATGTCTTTGTGCACAGAAACACACAAAGACAATTGTCATTCCTCGGTTACTGAGAGACTACTACTATACATATAAAAATTCGTAATGCAAACTTGTGTCCATAGTATTACTATGTTAAATAGAGAGTGGCATGATAATTTTATCTAGCTATCTATATACATTTATGGATATATGCATATATCATATGTGAAAACTGTATACATGCATACATGTACATATGTGTGTATAAGCATGTATGTGTAAATAACAGTTAGATGTCAAAACAGATAGAGTACCTGGCCTGGAGATAGGAAGAACTGATATCAAATATGGCCTCAGACACTAGATGTGTGATCCTAGGCAAGTAGCTTCACCCTGTTTGCCTCAGTTTCCTTATCTGTCAAATGATACAGAGAAGGAAATGGCAAGCCACACCTGGATCTTTGCCAAGAAAACCCCAACACCATCACAAGCAGGATGACACAAATTAAAAACATTTTAACAAGAACTATTAAGTGGATTTTTGAGAAACAAAACCAAAAAAAAAAAGACTTTAAATGGATATTTCTACTTGAGGAACAAAATTACAAACTCCAAAGATTAAGATCTGAGGATTTTAGTGAACTGACAGCTCAATATGAGTCATCATATGATTAGGCAGCCAAGAAGGCTAAATCAAACTTATTTCTAAATGGGACCAAAAGCTGGTCATATCACCATGCACAGTGTCACAAACTGTCTCCATGATGTGACCTGGCACTTAGAGATCCTCATAAAAAGAAGGAAGGTGGTGGTAGTTAAAATGCAATAAAAGCTACCAACCTGACCTTATGGATAGAGATGTGCCCCTGATCCTATAACTAGTTCCATAACATTATAGATACCAAGAAAAATAATTTCAACTTTCATTCAACTCACAACAGTACACCAATATCAGGGTGCTTGGTGAAGGAAAATGAATGCTTGTTAAAGAAATAAACAAAAATCCTGTGACCTCATTCATCTTCATGGGAAATTTCAAGTACTTGTACTCATTTCACTACTAGTCTATAAGCCACCTATTGCATAGAAAATACATTCTAGAGAGTTCCTGGGGGGGGACACAGTAGTTAAATGACTTGACCAAGGTCACATAGGTAAAAATAACTAAGATTTTAATGCAAATCTTCCTGCCTCCAAGCCTTACTCTTTCTCTACTAATGCAAGACAGCATGGAGAAAAGAGAAAAAGGGGGAAGGGAGATTAATTTAGCTTCCAAATATGCTAAGAAAAACGTTCTTGCTCACGAAGGTAAGCTATAATATTTTCAATGACCAAGTACTTTCAAATATATCATAAATAAATAAATATCCCTTCCCAGACATGTATAATTGATCGTACTTGTATCAACATTAAGTTCTTTCTCAGTTTCTTTCACTTTAACTTCTCTTAACATGGTATTATTTTCCTTAAATGGTATTTCCACTGACAACTCTACTGAATGTGCACTATAATTATCGTGTCTTCAGTTTCTTCTCTTGCAGTTCTTTTAAATTACAAAATAATACCCTGTTGGAAAAGAGCATCTTTGATATCTTAACCATCATTGGGTCAATACAGCAGTGGGTTCTTATTATCAATATGGTTGAATCATGTCATTCTTTCTAAGGTCAAATTTTGTTTTGCATCAACTGTCAGGGAAATATGTGGGCATCCGTATAAGAACAATAACAACAACTTAGCCACATATATATTCTCAAATGCAAAAGTATCATCACTGTCTAACATAAAGCCAAAGCAATTCCAGGAAAAGAATAGGTATGTTGCCCCATTTCTGCAGAGGAAAGCCATGAATATATTCATAGATTGATGAAAGCTCCTTGAGGACACCCTAGTTTTTCACTTGCCCTTTGTATCTCCAGTGCCTAGCATTAAGCCTTATATGTAGCAGGAATTTAATAAATATTTTTTAAATTGAATCTGAGATTCACAAAAAAACCCTGCAACAACTTAGATAAAGTGATGCAAAGTGAAATAAGCAGAACCAGAAGAATGTTGTACACAGTAACAATAATACTGTATGATGATCAACTGTGAATAACAAACCATTAACAACAAGCAAAGGATCCAGGGCAACTCCAAGGGACTCATTATGAAAAATAATATCCACTTCCATATAAGGACAAGATGGAGTTTGAATGCAGATTAAGACTTTATTTCCTCCATGAATTTTCTCTAGTGTGTTATGTGTTTTGTTTCACAACATGACAGAGAAATATGTATCATATGTTAAAAAAGGTACAATTTATATCATATTAACTGCCTTCTTGGGGAGAGTGTGAAGAAATGAGAGAACATGGATTGTAAAATGTCAGAAAATTATTAAAAATTGTATGCCTTGTACAAAGATAAATTCAAAATGGGTAAATTACTTAAATATAAAGAACAAAATGATAAATAAATAAGGTGAACATTTAGTAGTATACCTAACACATCTGTGGGAAAGGAAGGAATTTAAAACCAAGCAAAAGATACAGAACATTACAGAATATAAAATGAATGGTTTTGATTACATCAAATTAAAAAGTTTTTGTACAAACAAAACCAATGTAACCAAAATTAGAAGTAAAGTAACAAACTAGGGGGGGGGAAATCTGTGTAACAAAACTCTCCAACAATGGCTTAATTTCCCAAATATATAAGGAAATAAGTCAAATTTACAAAAAAAAATATCAAGCCATTCCCCAATCAACAAAGGGATAGGAATAGACAATCCTTAAATGAAGAAATCAAAACTATCAATAAGCACATGAAAAAGAATTCTGTGTCCTTCCTGATTAGAGAAATGCAAATTAAAACAACTCTGAGATACTACCTGACACCTAGTAGACTGGCCAATGTGGCAGCAAAGGAAAGTGATAAATGTTGGGGGGAATATGGTAAAATTAGAACAATAACACATTGCTGGTGGAATTGTGAATTAATTCAACCATTCTAGAGAGCAATTTGGAAGTATGCTCAAAGAGATTTAAAAGAATACTTGTCCTTTGATCCAACCATACCACTGCTGCGTTTGTACCTGAAAGAGACAATAAGGAAATATGTGTACAAAAATATTTTGGCCATACTCTTTGTGGTGGGAAAAAATAGGAAATTGTGGGGGTGTCCATTGATTGGGGAATGGTTGAACAAATTATGATACCTGATGGTGCTGAAAGGAATAATGAACTGAAGGATTTCTATGTGAACTGGAAAGACCTCCAGGAATTGATACAGAGTGAAAGGAGCAGAACCAGGAGAACTTTGTACACAGAGACTGATAAATTGTGTCACAATCAAATGTAATTAACTTTTCTACTAGTAGCAATGCAATGATCCAGGACAATTCTGAGGGACTTTTTAGAAAGATGCTATCCACACCCAGAGAAAGAACTGTGGGAACAGAAATGTGGAAGAAAAATACATGACCTATCATGTAGTTCAATAGGGATATGATTATGGTTTTGATTTTAAAAGATTGCTCTACTGCAAAATATAAATAACATGGAAATAGGTCTTGAACAATGATACATGTAAAACCCAGTGGAATTGCTTGTCAGCTCTGCGATAGGTTAGGGAAGAGGGGTGGGAAACAACAAGAATCATGTAACCATGAAAAAATATTCTAAATAAATCAATAAATTATAAAAATAAAATAAAGGAGGAAGCAATCCACAAAAAATGTATGTACAAGTAATCTGGAAAAACTGATGATATTTAAAAAATGTATTTGAGAGCTGAAAGGAACTGTAGAGTTCCATGTTGACCATTCTTTTGACATGAAACAAGATGAAACTTAAATCAATCAGAACAAAACAACCTATTTTGATTTACCTTTTCCTTACTTCTGGGAACTACCTACATAATCTCTCTTGGAAACCCATTCCAGGGATTTACCTTTAAATCCCATGATTCTTACCATTATTCCCATGACTCGAGTCAATCCTCTTTCATTTAACAAATATTTATTTGAAAAAAGAAACAATCCCTGCATTTAGGAAGCTTACCCTTTGAAAATTCCATAAGATTAGGTCTATACTGACTAGAAACAAACTAGAGAATTGTTAATTGCCTATTACAGAAATTTTGTTGGAGAAGAAATAACTCCAGAAACCTATCTTCTCCAATTTCTCAATACTTGTACTTCTTTTTTCTTTTTTCTTTCTTTTTTTTATGGGAGGTTATCTCAGAGAGAAGGCACTAGCAGTGGCAAGGATTTGGCTAGACTTTCTCCTGGAAGAAGGTGGAATGTGAGCTAATTCTGCTTAAAAAGGACAGAGGATTCAGAAGTGAGGCAAGAGAGCATTCTGGCCTGGGTGATGTTTGACAGTTGAAAGGCACAGTGAGTTTGAATGAATTCCTGAAGACCACAGGCTAGTAAGTAAAAGACATACTAGGATTTGAACTCCCAACTCCCCTAGACATGACTAGCATAAACTTTTCATGTCCTTGTTCCCCCAAATATGTACAGTGTTCCTTTTATTCTAGTTTCTAGAAAGAGGTATTCTTGAGATTGAGGGCTCTTCTATTGGCTCTTCTCTTGAGTTTCCTATGGTGCCACTGTGATTGTAGAACATGGTGTCCATAAAATGCTAGCATGATGACTGTAAGGATAAAAATGCTAAGCTTTAGCTCTTACTCTGGTTCTATTATGCCCCAAACCTACCAAAACTTCGTTTCTACTTGATTTCTTGCCTCGCCTGATCATTTTCACATCGAGGGAGAATGACCAGCCTTGTAATTCTCCAAGATGAAAGAATTTCCCTGCAAATGAAAATTAGTAAATTCTCTACAACTTGTCACTGTAGAGAGTCACCCTGAGTATTAAAAGGTTATTTGAGTTACCCAGTGAAACATAACCAATATGTGTCACAGATGGGATTTGAATCCAGTGCTCAATGACTCTGAGGAAACCTTTCTATCCATTCAGTCCTAATATCTCTTTAGCATTGAAACAACTTGGAATCTATATAATGACAGGCTGAGCAATTCTTTTAAAAATTACGTACAGTGTAAATATTTGTTATAGGACCATAGGAAGCAGCACAATGTAGCAGACAGAGACTGGACTTGAAAACTTGAAAATCAGGATCCCTGCTTCCAACACATCCTAATTGAAGCTACGGGGGTGGAAAATGAAATATCAATTTTATTGAACAGCAAGTAGGTCAATTTAGGTAGAAGGCTGAATGTGTGGATGAGAATAGTGTGCAACAAGCTTGGAAAGTAGGCAAGAAGCAACAAGAAGGGCTGTGTCACTGGATCATAGAGCACATGAAGTGGGGGAAAGTGACTAGAGAAGGTAGAAAGAGACCAGAGAACAATTTTAATGGAAGGATGCAGCCAGAAGCCCAAATGCAGAGAGCTTAGAAAAGAATAATAGAAGTAACGTTGATAGATTTCTCAGAGTTTAGCAATGAAATAGAGGAGAGATATAAGATAATAACAGGTAGAGATGACCAAATGAAGTAAGAGTTTTTAAACAGTGAAAAGGCAGGTGTTTGTAGGCAGTATGGAAGCAACCAGTAGACAAGAGAGGTTGAAGATTATTGTTTCAAGGGACTGAAGAGAGTGCTAATAACAGAAGAGACATTTATTAGAGAAGATGGACTACAATGTGATCAATGATGAATGTAGTGGGAAATTTGGCTTAATAAAGAGCAAAACCACTTATTAATATGAGACAGAGGTAAAAGAGAAGAGAAGATAGGAGAGGAAGAAGATATCTGAGTGATATGAGATGAAAATGGGAGAAGTGGGAGATGTCAATGAATAGACTAATTTTTTAAAAATCAAGTATGATGCAAGGAGGACATCAGCTAAGGGGGAGGAGTGAAAGAGATGTGATAGAGTGAAGGGAACAAATATTCATTAAGCACTTATCAGTTGCTATGCACTATGTTAAACATATCTCAAATCTCATTTCATCCTCCCAAGAGACAAGTATTACTTTTATCCCTATTTTACAGTTGAAAAAAAAAGACAGAAGAGAAGTGACTTGCCCCAGGTCACACAGCTAATAATTGTCTGAGACTGGATTCGAACTCAATTCTTCTTGACTCCAGGTCAAATGTTCTATCCACTAACCAACCTAGCTGCTTCAATTGTCTCAGAAGCAAGTCCAAAAGTTAAAAAATGAATACAACAAATCTCATTTTATAATTTCATACACTTCTAAATTTTCCATAATTCTTTCCTTCTGAAATAATTGATGTGATGGTATTAAAAACATTGTTTCTCATATATACAAATGAAGCTGAGTTTGCATAATAAAGACAAACTTCCAAATGTTATAAGCCCTTAAGTTTGCCTTTAGGGAAATTTCCTATCATTTCAGATCTGCCTCCACAGCCTTAGGCAAAATGTCTTTCTAGGGAGTTAGTAACTATTCCACAGAACCTTTCCAAAGCTCATCCATTTCCACTGGCAAAGGTTTGTTTTGAGTCCCATTTCCTTGGGATAATCTTTTCCAACATGTCAACTAACTTATCCTATAAAATTATGCCTTTTACATTCCAATTCTCCAGAAGAACAGTTTTTTTTCATTGATACAAATATTTCCTTCCTCTTACATATCCTCTCCTTGATTCCATGTGACTAACTTTCATTCTTTCTCTCCCTTAAATTCACCACAAGGTACCAATATTCTGGGGTTCTGTTTCCACATTCCCTTTACTTCATGAGATATGTCTCTCTTTAGAGTATTGTACCTTGATCTTGCTACATGAATAGATCACATGTTTTAGTGGATTTTAATCAGTGTTCTACAGTTTTCAAGAGGCTAAATATATTAAGAAACTTTGTACCTTGATGGGGAAAATATTTTGGAGTAGGGAGATCTTTTGGAAAGTATTTGCTCCATCCATGATTGGGAGGAGAACTGACCAGAGATTTTGATATAAAGTGCAGCGTGGTAGACAAAAGGAGGCTGAACATTATTTGGTAATATGATTCATGATTAAGAAAGGTTAAGGCTTATAATGGTCATGGAGGTCTTATATCTTGTCTAGCTCCAAGCAGAAAATCATGGTCAAATAAAAAAAAGACCTAAGATTTGGAGTGAGAAAACAAGGTTTGGAATCCCCTTGCTACTACTTCCTCCTTGCATCACCTTGGACCAGTTAGCTTTCTTGGTCAAAGTTTCCTCATGTCTAAAATAGACATGAAGTCTACATAGCCTACATAGCAGAGTTGGTCCACATAGCCTCTAAGATCTCTGAGCTCCAAACCTATGATTCCATGGAAATGTTTAAAGAGGATTGCCATGATAGGACAGAAGAAGACTGGAAAGAGGGGGAAGGTTGATGACACCATTCACTGCCTGTAATTTTGTATTGGGCTAAGCTTGGATGAGATTTCCCAAAACATATTTTTCAATGAAGAGTTGGCCGAAGAAAAACATTTCAGGACTTCCATTCCATCCCTATTATAAATATTTTTAAGTTATATTGAATAATATAGGATGGCTTGAAAGGTAAGAAGAGAAATATAAATCTGCTCAGTGACTCCTGGATCACTTCTCTCAAAGAGATCATAAAACATGGAGATAGATGCTTACCAAAGAAGACTGGCATTTTCATGGAGGAGGATCTGGGTGTAAGTCAAAGGTGGGGAGGTCCTCTATATGTGCCTCTTGGTGGACTGTCTTTCAATTATATCAAGTTCTAGACCAGTGCAGGCCTTCCTGTGTGCGATGTGCAAACATCTAAGTTTGGCCTAATATTTCACAAATGAAAAAGATTAGAAAATTAGAAATTATTACCCTAATGCATTTGTAAAAATCATATCATCTCCTGCACACATGTATTCAATGAATGGTTTTGTTGTTGTTTAGTCATATCAGTAATGTTTGTCTCTTTGTGATGTTATTTGGGGATTTCTTGCCAAAGAAATGAGAGTGTTTGTATACTTCAATAATAAATAATATTTAAATTATATCTAATAATATTCATATTACATGAAGATATAATACATAAATGAAGTCATTTTGTTCTCCAGCTCATTTTAGAGATGAGGGAACTAAGGAACTAGAGTTAAGTGACTTTCCCAGGGTCATACAGCTAGTAAGTGTCTGAAGTTAGATTTAAATTCTGAAAGATGAATCTTCCTGACTCTAAGCCTGGCAGATTATCCATTGTGACATCTAGCTAACTTTTATTCACCTTTCTTTTTATTACCCACATGATTAAATACAAAACTTTTTCTTGGCAATTAAAGTTCCTTATAACTTGTTCTCTCCTATCTTTTCAGTTTTTTTCCTATTCTGACTTTCCTCCATATAATCTTTGATCTGTCTACACTGGCCTACATATTCACATTGGATACTGTCTCCTCCCATTGTGTATTTTGTAAAAAATAGACTTGAATACAGGACTTTACAATTTGCATTAGATCTCTCCCATGCCAAGAATGTTCTCCTTCCTCAATCTGACTTTCTGTATCCTTAACATCCTTCAAAACCCATGAATACCACTTTTGCTTTTCCCCAAATGCCTTTCTTCTTTGATTAATTTCCATTTCCTCCATCTAACTTGTATTTGCATAATAATGTATCTCCAATTAGAATGGAAGATCCTTGGCAACAGCAATGATTCCACAGTGTATCCACAGTGCACCTGTTGGTTCTCCTTAGCCTTCTGGTCCCCACAATGATGGAGGTGGTCAAAGTGTGTCTTGACTCAAATGGGTGATGAAAAAGATTCCTGGAAAGTCACAACAGTGAATGGAATTCTTCAGGAAAAGAAGAGAAAGAAGGAACAAGAAAAGCATGATACCTGGTACACAGTCGTTTAAAAAATGTTTGTTGACTTGATTTGGCCAAATGAAGAATGTCCATTGACTAGATCATAAAATGAAGTTAGATGAGAAAACTCTAGAACTCACCTACTATATATGTGTGTGTGTGTGTGTGTGTGTGTGTTTATTGTAGTTGTTCAATTGTTTCAGTTCCATCTGTCCTCATATAACCCCATTTGAGATTTTCTTGAACCAAGAGGGAGACACTGAACTAGATTACCTCTTTGGGGTAATCATCATGTTCTTCTAATGAAACCAAACTATTGTCAAGGATGCCTATTTTGTATTGCAAATATTATTCTAGCAATGAATATGTTTGAATTCTAGAATAGCATCATTTCCAAAGCATTTAAGCTGAGAATTACTGAAAGGCAATGGAGGGTGGCATGGCTAGAGAATAAATTGCAATAAATTCCCAACAGAGAATTATGAAGAAGGTATAATGCAAGAATTAAAAACAATGTATTATTGGGGGGAATGGTAGGTTCTATGCTGAAATTAAGAGACAACCAGGGAAACTAGTTGGTCCAGTGGACAGAGTGTAAGGCTTGGGGCTGAGAGATCCCAGGTTCAAATCTGGTTTCAGAAACATCTTCATTGTGTGACCCTGGGCAAGTCACAACCCCAGTTGCTTAGTTAGCACTCTTCTGCCTTGGAACTGATACTTAGTATTAATTATAAGACAGAAAATAATGATTTAAAAAATTAAGGAACCACCAATGAAACTATCAACTCTCCTTCATATGAGTGCCTTTTTTCATGCTGTAGCTGCTAGTGGATTCCCCTTAAAGATTACCTTCCAAGAGTTCTGAATGTACCTTCCATGTAATTATTTATATATTCACTGCCTCATTAAAACATGAGCTCTTTTGCAAACATGTACTTTTATGGGCTTTCTTTGAACCTCTAAATGTCAGTGTAGATCCTAGAACATGAATTCTAGATGCTTAACAGAAATAAATAAATAAAAAGATGAATAAGTGATTGTTGAATGACTAAATGATTGATATCCTCATAATATCACAATATCTGAAAAATATAAAGAAGGTCCTCATTTTATTGTGTGAACCCACTCTAGTGAATTGTAGGAGGACATGGAGGAGAGGGTAGTCATGAATTTGTTGAGATCTGAGTTAATGAGGGATAAGTCCACACTGATAACAGCACATATCAGTTTGCTATAGGATAGCTAGGTGGTAGAGTAGACGGAGTGCTGGGCCAAAAGAGAGGAAGACCTGAGTGCAAAACCAGCCTCAGACACTTACTATTTGTGTGATCTTTTTTTAATCTCAGTTTTCTTTTCTGTAAAAATAAGTTTTAGAAGGAAATGGCAAGCCACATCAGTATCTTTGGGAAGAAAACTCCAAATGGGGTCACAAAGAATTAGATAGGACTGAAATGACTAAACGGCAAAATTCATTTGCTACATTAGAATCCTAGAAATCTCCATGCAAAACTGTTGTTCATGACCTGCATTTTTTTACTGGATCTCCTCCCTATCTTGCCAAAATTAAACATATGACATCATAGTAAGGCACAAAGACATTTCCTTAAAATAAATCACAGCATAAGTACCAGAGAACTAAAACAAGTCGCACACCGCCCATCACTCATTTCCTTAAATTAACTTCATACCCCACTTCAATCCTGGGAGAGTGTGAGTTCTGTGTCTCAAGTCTCCCTGTTGAATTTGTCAACATAGTACAATGAACTAGAAAGAAGGAAGAGTGCAATGAATTAGTTATGAACTCAAAACAAAGGCTAAAAGCCTAATAGAAGCTGCAGACAACTGAGAGTCATATCCTAGCGTCAGAACTCCAGAGCATGGAGACCTAGAAGTTATGGTGCCAGGAAAGGCGCTGTCCCTGAGTAGACTTCTCCATCCTTTGACTTCTTCCTTGAGCTATTTTTCAGTTTTTCTGAAAAGTTTCTTCTTTCAGGCAATGACAACCATCAATACAAAGGCAATAAGGTACTAAATGTCTACTTCCTATCGCAAAATTTATTGGGGAATGTCATATTCCCTTCTTGATTATAAAATTAATGATGGCCAGGACAAAATTTAATAACACAGTAAGATGGACCTCATCCCCACCTTCCCATACCAGACTTTTGGGAGGCCATGAACAAGAGTCACAATAGATGGGCAGGAATGGATGCAATCTGCATCACTGGAAGGAATTCCCAAATCAATGAGATCACAGATCAACCTGAATATATTTTCTAAGACATGGCATGATGTTGTACAATCACAAAAATAAAAGAGTGATTTTAAGATTTCTTATTATTACCCAGTTAAAAGTCAGAAGACATAGATTGGTATTCTGATACAAAAGTAATGTAAAACCTTGATGTGTAATGTATGAAGATACTGGACTGGGAGGGAAACAATTAAACCTTTTCTTTTTTGTAGATACAATTTTAAATAATAATTTTCTAACATTTTGAGATCAATTTTCTTAAAACTTTTTCTTAAAAATATGCAAAAATGCTTTTAACATTTTTTCTTTAAAAAGGCATGTCTGTACACCACAGGAAAAAAATTTTTTAAATGGGAGATATGAAACATACTGGTTTTAAATACTATTCTAGTAAAGAGAAATTCCATAGAAAAACCCATGAATAGGGTGGCCTGTGCAAAAAGAAATGGAACTCCTGAGAGATTTAAAAGCTTGTGTAAATGATTTTATCTCAGAAAAATCATTTTCTGGACTGCAACAGCAAAACCAAGAATTACAAGATGTGTCCAGGACTGCTACATACTTAGATCTCAAAGCAGAATCAAAGGAAGAAAATATGTACCAGCAAGCCAACTGGAAATGGCCAGATCATGCCAAGGAAAGGATTTTATACAGTGACCCTTTGAATCCCTCTGGATTGAGTAACCAATGAAGACACTTGGTCACCTGGTCTTTTATTCCTAAAAGAAAGAAGCCAGGGCAAAATAAAAGCCCAGGAAAGTTACATATCCGATGGAGAATGGAAATATGTTTGATTCTGAAATAGAGTGCTTTATTTTTTTGTGCTTATTTTACTGAACATTTATTTATAGTTTTCTCCAGATTTCCTCATGCCACTTTTGAGTTTGGTTCCATTATGAAAATGTGGCTTCGTTATTCACAAGGGTAAAGAATATTTTAGACGCCCCCACAGAAATGGCTGTCTCACACAGCATTGAGAATCATGGAATAACAACAACAAAAAAAATCTCAAAATGTGTTTTAAAGGATAAAACTGAATATGGTACATGCCCATTATTTCCATTTAGGCTCCAATCTTCAGTGATTCTTATATGCAATGTTCTTCAAAGGTGTAAAGGACAACAGCGGAGGCAGCTTGGAATAGTGGAAAGAGTTCTGATTTGAAATCAGAAAACTGGAATTCAAATCTTCTCTCAGAGGTGTGATCTGCAAAGAGTAATTTAATTTCCAGACCTCATTTTCCTTGTGTTTAAATGAGAGGTCCCTTCCCACTATAAATCTATGATCCTATGAGCCTAGGCCATTTGGAGGGAAGAGATAGCAGCTAGGAGTTCTGCTTTGGTAGAAAACGAAGAGTGGAAAAAACCCAACTTCAGTCAAGAAAACATTTTGACAATTACTTTCTTGGCTGAATTAGGTTAGTCTATACTAAACACGTTTTTAAAAAAATAATGTTAACTTTGCACCAGATGGCTGAAGTGGGCATGCTGTCACAGAAGAATTTACCTGATCCTTTTAAATATTAAGTTCTGATACAATAAGAAGGTTAATTCAGTGGGCAATGGGCAATTCATATTATAGAAATGTGAATGTATAACTTACATTGTGCCATTTTAGGATGACTATTTACCAAATTAGTTTTCAAATAAGATAATATTTCTAAAGTGCCTGGCACATTATAGGTGCTTAATAAATGCTTACTTCCTCCCCACTTAAATGAGTTGAAAGTAATATCTGGATGGACATACTAGAGAACTATACTATCTCCTACATTAATTAATCAATGAACAAACATTTATTTAATACTTACTATTTGAGAGCCACTATGCTCAGCTCTAAGGGTACATATAAAAAGTAAAAATAGTCCCTGCCCTGAAGAAGCTTACATTGTCGGGGAGAAAATGGCAAATAAATTAATGAATACCTACAAGATACATTCAAGGTAGAGATAAGGTAAACTTAGAAAAGAAGAAATGGGTAACTAGGGGACCCTTTCAAAATTATCCCCCTAGAACATAGTCTTTAAAGAAACAGGGATTCTCTGAAGTAGAGGTAAGGAGTGAGAGAATTCCAGGCATGGAGGAATTGCCAGTATGGAGACATGGATGGATGTGAGAGACATAGAGTGATGTGTGATAAACAAGGGAGTGACTCTGACTGGACTTCAGAATATGTGGAAGAGAGTAATGTGTAAGAAGACCAGAAAACCAGTCTAGGAAGAGGCTAGACTGTGAAAAGCTTTCAGTGTTTAATAGAGGTTTCTAATATTTAACACTATAAATAGTAAGGAACCATTCCAATTTATGGAGTATGAAGGTGATATGGACAGAACCAAACTTTGGGAAAATCATTTTGGCTGCTGAGTGGACAATGGATTAGAGTATATAGAGAGAATTGAGGTAGAAGGATCAATAAGGTGCTATGGTAATAGACCAGATGAGCAGGATTGAGGGACCTGATGAAGGATATAGCTGTATGTGTGGATAAGATGAAACATAGGTGTAGGGTATTGTCAAATGTTCAATATGTCAGGGTAAGTGAGGGGGAGGAATTGAGGATGATGCTGAGTTCATCAACATGGATGACGAGAAAGATGATGTTACCCATGAAAATAATGGGAAATTTGTAAGAAGTGAAGGTCTAGGAGAAAAGAATAATGAATTCTGTTTTAAGCATTGAATACATTTTGAACATTTGAGATTACTATGGGATATGTAATTGGAGTTCAAGATATAGAATTGGATAGAAAGAGAGAGACTAGGAACTTGGAAATATTTTCATAGAAATGATCATTTTACCCATGGGATTTGTTGATAATACAAAATAAAAGAATTTGGATATAAAAAAGAAGAGGATTTGGTTCACACTGTAGGGATACACTAATAAACCTGACAGGGATTAAAATACAACAAAGGAGACTGGTGTGAAGTGCTCAGACAAGAAGGAGGAAAACCAAGAAATATCAGGTTCATGAAATCCAGAAAGGAGAGAATATTCAGGAAAAGATAGTAAGCTTTGTCAAAGATTTCAGAGAAATCAATAAGGATGAGGTCTGAAAAAAACATTTAGATAAGTCAATGAAGTAACTATGGAGAGAATAATTTTAGTTGAATGAAGAAGTGGAAAATTAGATTACAGAGAGTTTTTAAAAAGAGGGAGAAGAAAGTAGAAATAGCAAGTTAGATTTTTTCAAGGAATTTTTGGTGAAGGACATGGTAGGGTATAGTGAGTAGGTTTTTTTTTCTTCTGATGAAAAAGACTTGGGCATGGTTGTAGACAGAGAAGGAATAATTAGATAAGAAGAAATTGAATATGAGAGAGAGAGAGAGAGAGAGAGAGAGAGAGAGAGAGAGGAAAAAATATTAGAGATATTAAGAACAATCTATTGGAGAAGACCAAAGAGGAGATCTTAGAAGGGTTAGAATTGGCAATTCAAAGCACCATCTCATCTTTATAGACTGGAGTGAAAGAGGTATTATCAAGTAGATATGGCATGTGAAGGAGAAAATGGATGATTTTGTTTTAAAATTAAGTATGAGGCAAGTTCCATGGAGAATATAATGGGGAGATTGAATCTTTTAAGAAAGAAAGGAGAAGAAAAAAAATTTGAAACAAAGAGCTTGGTGAGTTATATAGAGAGAAATAATTATGTAAAAGCAGAAAGATTGCCTTGAAGCAATAAGGCACAATGGAAATTTAAAAACAAAACCTAAATATGAAGTTGACCCAGTTACAATAGTTCTGTGACTTTCACCAGCTCCATCCAATAGCCTGAAAGTAGAATAAAGAAGGCAAGATAGAATTAATGAGAGTTGGCATTTAGAAAGGTGTGATCATCAATAGTACAAGGAAGCAAGATATTATATAGTAGAGGACAACATTGAGTTGAGCTGACTCATTGAGCATCAAGATTGAGAAAGGAGATGAGCATAGTGGTAATGGCCTCAGAAAATATCAAGGAGTACAACATTTGGACATCAGGGTGACAGCAAAGAATATGTTTAGGAGGAATAAATGTTAGGGAGAGTGGGATATAGGAGAATGGAACTCTTGAAGTATGACATCCTATTGTGGAAATTTCCCAAAGTTACAGGTGAATTCAAAATGTTTCTTAACATCTTTTGTTTACTATGATGAGATTGAAATATTTCTTTCTTTTAAAAATAAAGAAGAAAACAATAAATTATATTGCTTTGGCAACAAAATAATAGAATGAAAGCTAAGTTTTCCATACTTTAAAATAATTATACACACATGTTCAAAAAGAAAAGGATTTATGTCTTTGGATATCAAGATAATTTTAATGTACCAAACATTAAAATATACAGTCAAATATTTACAGTGTATTTTGGGGATAAATTTCATAGCAAGAAATTCTTTAATTTTACTTAATTCAAATAACTTTTGGTCTGAGTCTGTGACTTCCCAGTGTAGGGAGTTGTCTGTTAAGGAAACCTTTTCTATCATCCAGCTCAGCACCTTCTCTGCAACTTCCTCATGTTACTATTTTTCTGTGCACTTGGAGGTTATGGGACTTGCCCAGGTTTACACAGCAAGGATAGGTAAAAAAGCCAGCCATGATGTAGTTCTCTCTCTGTCTCCCTCCTCCCTCCTCCCTCCTCCTCCTCCTCCTCCTCTTTCTTCTTCTTCTTCTTCTTCTTCTTCTTCTTCTTCTTCTTCTTCTTCTTCTTCTTCTTCTTCTTCTTCTTCTTCTTCTTCTTCTTCTTCTTCTTCTTCTTCTTCTTCTTCTTCTTCTTCTTCTTCTTCTTCTTCTTCTTCTTCTTCTTCTTCTTCTTCTTCTTCTTCTTCTTCTTCTTCTTCTTCTTCTTCTTCTTCTTCTTCTTCTTCTTCTTCTTCTTCTTCTTCTTCTTCTTCTTCTTCTTCTTCTTCTTCTTCTTCTTCTTCTTCTTCTTCTTCTTCTTCTTCTTCTTCTTCTTCTTCTTCTTCTTCTTCTTCTTCTTCTTCTTCTTCTTCTTCTTCTTCTCCTCCTCTCTCCCCCATACTACTTTTAATAGTTGGCATTTTGATTTGATACCACCCTTCAAAGGAACTGGAACTGTTTGATAGTAATAATTGAAATTTATATGGTATTTTACATGTCGCATTGTATATTAATCTCATTTTTTCAGAACTACATCATAATCTATGTACTCCAGGTAGCTCATTTTATAAATGAGAGAACTGAGGCTTAGAGAGGAGAGATGACTTGTTTAAAGCTGCAGATTTTTATGTATGAGACATAGGATTCGAAACCATATTTCTCACCTCCAAGTTTAGAATATTCTCTAATAAGAGCTCACATTTATAGATCTACAAATGGTTTTCTCACAATAACACAGTGAAGAAGGAAGTGGATCCCATTTCATATGTGAGAAAATTGAAAGAAAAATAGCAAGTGTAAACATAATTAACAATACATACATCTTAAGAAATGATCTATCATGAAAAGAACTCTATATCCATTGTTGCAGGGAAGCAATACTCATGATTTATGTGAGTTTTTTCTCTTGGCCTTTCTCTTTTTGTTCTATTAAATAAATCAAATTAAGGGGTTGAATTCAGATTGAATGTAATTCATTTGGGTTTGTTTGCCACAACCTGCCAATCAGGTTGTTTTCCAGTTTTTCCACATATTATCATCCTTGTCCTTTGGGGCTAGGTAGTAATTTCTACTGGGAAAATAGTCCTACTACTGTAAGAGTGATCAAAGTGTTACTACAGTGACTGCCTGAGGACAAATGAATTGAACACTCCCATTATCAAAACATCTTCAAATGGTCTCTTTTATATGTATGTCAATTAGGAGGTGAGAGCTGGTCAAATTCTCACTTCCTCTTCAGAGCACCTGACAGACACCTGACATTTCAAACTGAGATCATAGAAAATGAATAAATTTGATTATGTTCTGTGAATGAACAAATCATAAGAAGACCTCAATGCAGAGATCCTGGCATGCTAACAAACATTTAAAGTGTTCTAAACTCTTTCTTCTACAAATTCTAATCATATTATTTATAGTTTATATACCTATTCCTCAAACCTGACAGTGCATAAATTTAAGTAATGCTTGTTTTAAAGAAATACACATTAAAATAACGACTTCATTTCTCCCTGGAAAACTAAACTTCAGGCTCTTGTTTCTATTTACATTTCTCTAAGGTGTGCTTTTTTTAAACAGTCACTCAATCCAGAAAATATTCCAAAGGAATCTTACCTCTTAGTTTAAAATATGCCCAGCAGTGTTAAAATCCTAGGATGTTTAGCCTAAGTGCTCGTAGATGAAATCTGAGGATTTCAGCTCCTGCCATTTTATTTTTATCTTTTTCCTAACATCTCATTTTTTTATATCTCAAGTTCCTTATTAAATTATAAATAAAAGTGTGTTGATAGCACTATTCCAAACATATTACTTTTAATAATAAAAGTGTTTATTTCTTTTAAACGCCAAATGATATACTTTGCCTTACTTAAATATGCTCTAATAGTGTAACAAAACATAAATCAATTGCTAGTACCTACAGCTCAAAGTATAACTTCGTTCTGGATCTGTTTGAAATCATGGAAAATTCCGTTCAGCACTGTTTGAGAGAGGAGGCTCTCAATGTTTTACTATTGTTTATTCTTCAAAAACTAATCACCCTTTTTGGTCTTCCAAAAGTTCCTGGCATTTCACTGGTTTACACATTGATTGAACACTGTTCCCAGAACTGTTGGTGGCATTGGGCCAACTGCTGTGATAATCAGGGAGGAGATTTATTCCAGTCGAGAAGTGTTATAAACATGAGGATTCCTAAGGCACAGCATTGAAAGGGAATACTGATGCTTTACTTGAGATGGTGGGAAACTTTTTTTGTGCCTTTAAGAAGAGGTAATGCCAATCTTTCCTCCTCTAGCTACAGGTGGGCTTTGATATTTCCATTCTAGGAGGGGGGTGTGCATTGGATTTGATGCTTATGTATGTGCATTCATAATTCCTGGTGGGAGGTTCGAAAATTAAATTTAATAACTCTATGTAGGCAAATCAGAGAATAATCACCTACTGAAAACATCCCCTACCTTTAAGGAAAATCAGGGATTATCTCCTAGAAGTATGATCTCACACATTCATGCAACATGAGATCTATATTATACTTATGGATGGGTGGGAAAGGAGGACAAAGGGGAAATAAAAAACCTCAAAAGGAAACAGCTGGCAGGTAAATGCACTGAGCTAGAAAGAAATAATCAAGAGAGAGAGGCAGTGAGTAGAAAGCAGAAAGGATGATCATTTCTTCAATAAATGAGACAAAAATGAAGAAAAATGCAAGCTCCAGTTTGGAGAGCATTGAGAAGCAAAGACCAGGTTATGTCAGTCCAGGTAGGTGAAAAGGCTAGTGGGCAGCTGACGGGTCAGAAGAAGATGGAGACAAGTCAGGGCTAGAAACAAATCACTAAAGCAAGAAAATCACAGAAGTATGGTTAGATGGAGAGAAGGCTGTCATCCACATCCACAGTTTTTTTAACACTGGGGAAGCAAGTGGTGGGGAACAAGTAGCAAGACTTTCCTGAAGTGTGGGAGAAGATTAACCAGAGACCATTCACAGTTTACTGGGAACCTACTCCTTGGGGAGTAGGGGATGCCATAAAGAACAGAATGAGAACAAATACTAGACAGGGAATGTTTTATGAAGAGAAAGAGCGAGAAGTTGCAGTATTGTGCAGAGGAAGGTGAGCCAGTCTAGGTAAAAGAGGGCCTGATGTCCTCAGAATACAAGAATGTGGGAGGGGAAAGAATAGATGTTAAAATTCTGTCCCTACAACATAAGTGCTTAAATATGTTGATTTCACGGTTTACCAGCTTTGTTCAATCCCCAAGAAAGCTTTGAAATGTATAATAGATATTTATGTTTAATGTAGAACATATTTACTATTATATGACAACATATATATTAGATGGAACCAATATAACAATTATATAGAATAAACATAAAATTAGGGCAGTTCAGTGAAGCAGTAGCTAAAGCCAGGGACCTTACTAGCTATGTGATGCTGGGCAAGTCACTTAAATGCGTGTATTTCAGCCAAACCGCTCTAGTATCTTTGGCCAGAAAAAATCCAAAGAGTCACAAAGATTAGGACAGCTCTGAAAAATAACTAGACAATAAGTCAATATATTATATAATGTGAATGAATAACTGAATATATTATATAATGTAATATTGCATATAATGTATTCAATGTTATATATTATATTTACTATACAGTAAGGACCCCTGATCTGTGATTTTGCTTTCTCTGGTTTCAGTTATCCTTGATCAATCCAAAGCAATGGCAATTTGCCCTTGATGTCCTTGCCTGTGATAGTAGTCTCCTCCTATGGAGGTCTCTTCTGATTCTACTTTTATTTTTTTAATTTAATTTTTATTTTTAACAGTGGATGAGAGGCCAATCCCCAAGCTGAGGATCAGGAATGGTGAGAGACAGCATATCTATATGGAGGTCAGAAGATGTTCCCCAGTAGTATCTGTGGCTTCAGCCATCCATGGTAAATTGGGGGACTTATTCTCTGTGGATATGAGGTCCCTACTGTATTATATAATATGTAATATTATGTTAATATGTTTAATATTATATATGTATATATAGGCATTAGGGTTTGAGTTGGATGGTTTGAGAAAAATCTATGCATAATTTTACAATATTTTTGGGAACTCTGAATGGAGTAGGTGTACCTTGACATGTATTGGTTTGGGTACATAAAATCATAGATTTATACCTGGAAGGAACCTTAGAGATCATCTAGTTCAATCCCTTCATTTCATTAATAATGACAGCACAACCCAGTTCTGGACACATAATAAGCACTTAATAATTGCTCTATGTGCTTATATGGGGCATCTAGGTGGTACAGTGGATAGAGTGTTCGGACTGGAGTCAGAAAGACTATCAGACAATTACGAGTTGTGTGACCCTTGGCAAATAACAACTGGGTTTGCCATAATTTCCACATCTGTAAAATGAGCTGGAGAAGGAAATGAGAAATTACCCTACTATCTTTGCTAAGAAGACCCCAAATGGGTTCACAAAGTCAGACATTACTGAAAACAAGAGAATAATAAAATTTAGTTCTATATTTCTCTATATATGTTTCTGTGAGTGAGTCAGTCTATAAATATTTATTAATCACCTACTATATGCCAGGCACTGACTGAGTGCTCAGAATACAAAGAAAAGTAAAAGACTCTCCTTGTCCTCAAGAAGCATACAATCAAATGGGTTAAGGATTGAGGGGGAGTCATATGAGGTAGGATAGAGAAATCCAGAAGAGTGATAGTAGTAGTAGTAGTCTCTCAGTAACTGAGGATGACGATTGTCTTTGTGCGCTTTCATCTGTGATGTAGTTGAGTGTGCACAAAGATACTTGTGCGTGAAGATTTAAGTGGAAAAGTCGATGCACAGGGACAGTCCCACTCTCTAGGTGTTGGAAGCCTGGGTCCAGTGGCACGAAAAGTCCTTACACCTGGAGACTTTCTCAGCTGCATTGGATGGCCGTGTTGTCTTTTGTGCTCCAACACGCTCTGAGCACTCCACAGTGCTTTGCTGCGTCGCCATCTCAGCCGTTGAAACTTCTTGTTGGTTTCTTCCATCTGTTCAGTCAAAGCAGTCTTCACATGCTGGGTGAGCAAAGCCCTGGTTCACCAGGGGTCAATGACCCGATGGCTACCCTCACAAGGTTTAGCCAACCTGTCGAAGCCTTTCCCGGGGTGTGGCCACTACCGCATGCTAGCAGCTACTGGGAGCCACAAGTGAGAGCTGGGTGTCAGGTGGGGGTCAGAGGCTGGAGAGCTGCTCTAGAAGAGCACGACAAGCCCTCCATACAAGAGATACTACACCTCCCTGAGCACCCCATACATCCCAGAAGAGTGGAGTCAGTTGGGAAATGTAGAGATGGCTGGCCTAGGCAAGCTCCTTAAATGGAGATTCTGGGAGAAACTCTCTACCCTCCAATAAGAGCAATAAGACTCATGGATAAAGATTACTGATGAGGTGTAAGTTTCAGGATTGGATTGGTCTTCCAGGAAGAACTTCCAGGGGAAAGATAGAAAACTCCAGAGAAAAGCTATGAATTAATTCATTCTTTCTCTTCTTTCTTTCACTTCTCTTTCTTTTCTTACTTTCCCCCCTCTCCTTTTCTTCTTTCCTTCTCTCCTTTATTTTTTTTCTTTCCTACCCTCCCTTTATTCCTACTTTCCCTTCTTCCTTCCTTCTTTCCTCCCTCCCTTCCTTTCTTCCTCTCTCCCTCCTTTCTCCTCTCTCCCTCCTTATCATCCCTTCTTTCCTCCATCCTTCCCTCCCTTCCCTCCTCCCTTCCCTCCCTCGCTCCCTCCTTCCCTCCCTCGCTCCCTCCTTCCCTCCCTTCCTCCCTCCTTCCCTCCCTTCCTCCCTCCCTCACTTCCTTCCTTCCTTCCTTCCTTCCTTCCTTCCTTCCTTCCTTCCTTCCTTCCTTCCTTCCTTCCTTCCTTCCTTCCTTCCTTCCTTCCTTCCTTTCTTCCCTCCTTCCTTCCTTCCCTCCTTCTCTCCTTCCTATTTACAAATATGCCAAGGGTAATAATATTTTGAACTATTTTCTGAAGTTATATTGTGCCAAGAATGGAGTCCTCCAGAATAATGAGCCTTCCATTGTTTTCCTTTATCAATGGTAATATAGATGAGTTAATATCATTTATGTGCTACATGGGAAATCTGGGGGATCCCATTTCTCTAGGACTTCAACATGTCCCATGAAATGAGGTATAAACTTTGGCCACCTTATATAACACATGGGCTCTGACCTCTTACCAAATAGGGCTTCATTTAGGTGACATAACTATTGATTGGTCAATAGTGATGGAGATTATGTCAAAGATGATAAGCTAGAGTCAGAAGAACAGAGTAGGACAACTACATCTGCATCTCTTTGGGGACCCAGTTAGTATTTTTGGTTTTCTTTTGAATTTCTAGAAAGAGGATTTTTCTCTTTTCTTTTCCCATCAGCTATGGTGATTATAAGTAAAAAGAGTTGCAAATGTGTCTGTCTAGGTGAATCTGATTCCTTGCTGCCCTTTTCTGCTTGCTTCATTGTCAGGAATTGGAAAACCTGAAAAATTAACTCTTACTGTACTGAGGTAAACTTTTGAGTTCAAGAATGTATGAATTGTTGCTTTCAGGACCAGGTACTGAATAGGTGATGATTTCTAGAAAAGAAATGCTTTTCAGAAGAATGCAGGACAATGAAATAGATGAAAATACAAAGAGGGCCAAAGCATGCCTTGTTTGGCCAGGTGTTCTCTAATTTGTGAACATACATGGTGCAAGCAGATCTGCAAGGAAAGTGAAATATTTATTTCCATAGTCCCACAACACTGTATTTATGATATTAAAAGAATATATTTTTCCAGAATATGTGTTGATATAATTTTAATATTGGTATTAAGGCAGGTAATAGGATATAGGCTATTCATATATTATCATATAATTCAAATTTTCATGTCCATCACATTGTGAAACAAGACACAGATTGCTTAGAGAAAAGCTCATTGCGCGTAAATAAAGTGAAGAATGGTATATTTCAATCTGCATTCAGACTATCAGTTTCATCTATGGTGGTGGATATCCTTTTCATGAAGAGTCTCTTGGAGTTTTCCTAGATCCTGGTCTTCTTGATAATAGTTGTCATTCATGGCTGATCATCATACATTATTATTGTTACTGTATATAATTTTTTAGCGGTTTTGCTCACTTCACTTTGCATCACTACATGTAAGTCTTTTCAGGGTTTTTTTGGTGACCTTCTTTGTCATTTCTTATGGCACACCAGTGTTCCATTATAAGCATCTATCATATCTTACTTTTAGAAGCATTCCCCAATAGTTAGATATCCCTTCACTTTCAAGTTCTTTAATGGCACAAAAAGAATATCTAAATATTTTTTACAGGTAGGTTCTTTCCCTGTATCTCTAATCTCTTTGGGATACAAATAGTAGTACTATTTCTGGGTCAAAGGGTATGTATAGTTTTATGACCCTTTGAGCATAATTTCAGATCCCTCTCCAGAATTGTTGCATTATTTATCAATTCTTCCTAATCTTATTACCTTCCTTCAGAGATTACCCCCCAATTATTCTTTATATATGTCATTGGTATGTAATTGTTTATATGTTCTCTACCATGAAAGATTGTGAACACCTTGAGAAAGGGACTGTTTTTATCTATGAATGTATATAACTATCCTTTTTCTTTTCACAGAATATTTTTCCTTATCGTTTGATTTTTAAAAATAATATTCCATTGTATTTAACTTACTCCTGTTGTCTATCTATAAATGGGCCTATTTATTGTCTTAATAGTGATAAATTCTTCAACACCCTAAGGAACCTAAGAACTTTAGCTATTTTAGGTACTTTAAGTATCAAAGGCATCTTAAGCATCTTAGTTATTATATTCGTACTACTAATATAATCAGTTTAACCACATTGTCTCCTTCTTTCACCTTAAAGTATCTTAAATATCTCTTCTGCCACAGTGTCTTTAATTATTCTAGCTTTCACTTGACCGTGCATGAAATGTGATCAGTTTAATCTCACTGTTTCCCTTGACTGTTTTAAGTATGTTAGGTATTTCTTATGGCATAGAAATCCAAAGTATCCTAGTTACCACTTTCCCATAGAGGGCTGTAATTAATTTAACCCCTCTGATTCCCTTCAGCTATTTTTTTTTTTGTTCTGTTTAGCTTTTTAGCTTCTTCTGAGTGTTGAATTTGTTCACTAAATTTCCTTTTTAGCTCTGGCTATTTCATCAGTAATGAATGCCTGAAATTTTTCTATTTCATTAACTAGCTATTTCTTTCCTTTGAGTATTATGCTCAGTTTTATTGGGTAGGTGATTTTTGGTCGTAGGCCTAGATTCTTTGCCTAATGGAATTTCACAATTCACAACTTCTTATCCTTTAATGTAGAAGATGCTAGCTCCTATACAATCCTGATTATGGTTCCACAAAATTTAATTTTTTTCTGGCTGCTTGTAGTATTTTTTTCCTTTACATGGGATTTCTGGAATTTGGATATAATAGACTTTTAAATTTGAGATTGCATTCAGGAGGTGATTGATAAATTTTTCCATTTCTATTTTCTCTTCTTGTTCAAGAATATTTGGCAGTTTTCCCTGAAAATTTTCTTAAATATAGTCTTCTTTTATTTTTATCATGGTTTTCAGGCATTCCATTGATTTTTAGATTCTCTCTCCTGGATTTATTTTCTAGGCCAGTTGTTCTTCCAGTGAGAGACTTATTTTCTTCTATTTTTTCATTATTTTGAATTTCTTTTATTGTTTCCTGACAGCTTCCATTTATTCAGCTTTAACTTGTAGGAGGCCATTTTTTTTTCCTTTGAGACTTTGTACTTCCTTTTTGGGGAATTATTTTCCTATTGGAGATATTGTATTTTCTTTTTTAAGGAACCATTTCCTTCAGAAAGTTTTTGGTTTAAGCTATTGGTTTTTCATTCATTTTCTCTCTAAGTTTTCTTCTAAGTTTCTTAATATTTTTTTTCTATCCTTTTTGGAATCATCCAGAAGTTCATTTGGGGCTGGACATCCTTTAATTTTTTCTTCTGAGACTTCACATTTTCATTTTTGCATTGCTGTCCTCTTCTGACTTTGTATTTTGGTCCTCTCTCATGGAGATATATTTCTAGCATCCAGCTTTTTCTCTGTTGTTTGCTTATTTGGGGGTTATCTTTTTCACTTGATCTTCTCTATGTCCTAAAGCTTAGCTCCATTTCTAGGGCTGAAGGAGTACTGTTTTGCACTTCTACTGGGCATGGAGTCAGCTCAGCTATGCCAGGTTTAGATCAAGCACCCTGCCAAGGTAGCCCGGCTGTCCTGCTATGTGAAAGTTTACAACAATTCAGTTCAGTTGGGTTCTGTGTGCTCTTTCCTCATATACCAGTGAGATGAGTCCTCCTTGCTGTCTCTTGATGCTGTTCTGGTCTGGAGCATTGTTTCACCCCTTCTTCTATTGGTTCTGCTCTTCCAGTATTTATTTTGAGCCATTTTTTTTCTTCTGTGGTCATACAGAAGATTATTGGTGGGTTTCCAGCATTTCTGACTTCACCACCTTGGTTTAATCTGCTAAAAAAATTGGAAAATGAGGGGATGTCCTCCAATTGGGGAATGGCTGAACAACTTATGGTATATGTTGGTGACAGAATGCTATTGTGCTCAAAGAAATAATGAACTGGAGGAATTCCATGTGAACTGGAACGACCTCCAGGAAGTGATGCAGAGTGAGAGGAGCAGAATCAGGAGAACCTCATACACAGAGATTGATACACGGTGGTACAATCAAATGTAATGGACTTCTCCATTAGTGGCAATGCAATGATCCAGGACAATTCTGAGGAACTTATGAGAAAGAACACTATCCATATCCAGAAGAAGAATTGTGGGAGCAAAGACACAGAAAGAAGAAAAACAACTGCTTGATCACATGGGTTGAGGGGGATATGATTCGGGGATATAGACTCTAAACGATTATCCTAGTGCAAAATTTAATAATATGAAAATACGTCTCGATCAATGATGCATGTAAAACCCAGTGGAATTGCTTATTGACTATGAGGGGGGTGGGAGGAGGGGAGGGAAAAAATATGAATCATGTTAACATGGTAAACTATTCTAAATTAATTAATTAATTAATTAAACTAAAAAAATAGATTACTGGACTGTGAACTAAGATATTAAACTTCTTTATATGACAAGCAATCAATCACAGAGCTTTTATTAAGTGCCTACTACATGAAACACATTGTACTAGGCACAGAAAATACAAAGACAAAAATGAGAAAGTCCCTTGCCCTCCAAGAGCTTACATTCTATTGGAAACAACCACATCAATACATAGATACAACATAAATAGAAGACATTTTTGTATGGGATGCTTAAGGCACTAACAACTGATGTATGAAATAGAAAAGGTGATCTGTGTTGACACTATTACTATTAGCTCAAATATAATACGACCCTGAATATAATGCCATCCCAAGTATTTTGAAGGGTAACTCAGAAAGGAGAAACACCCATTTTATTATCTCTTTTTAAATTACAACTTTCTCTTAGCAGGCACTTCATATTCCAAGTTTTTTCAAGGTCCTGAAAACAAGTTAATGAAGTTTTAAAACCTACTCTTTTTTATTAAATTGATATTACTTATATAGATACTTGTGAGAAACTACCTTTGGACATTTAATCATGTTCTCCTTCCTCTTCTATTTCCTCATCTCCTGAAGTGGAAACATCATTGGAGTTATTGCTATCACCCTCTTCTTCCCACAAAACACCATCTTGCTTACCTTCCCTATTGTTTGATATACAACATTTTTAAAATCCAAACACAATGAACTCGGTGGAGATTTTTTCCCAAGCAGTTTTGATCCTGTTCCCTAATACAGTGATCTTTGAATGACTTAATAATTATTACATCTAACACTTGTAATTGAGGTGTCATTCCTCCTGGAATAACAACTAGGTCCTTGCGCATTTCAGCTGGCATTCCTCTCTGACTCAGTAATGCCCCCTGATGCCTATTCCACAACAAAGGTCACTCCTCATGGTAACTTTTCCTTAGGTAATGGTTTACGCCTTAAACTTAGGAGTCAGTTTTCACCCATCAGCTCTGACTGCAAGCATCACATCACAGTCACTCTAGTTTTCTCATTTCCACTAGTTTTAATCACCCCTGATTTGGTGCCTTTAGTATTAATGATGACATTGGACAGAATATCAAACCAACCAGGTGTTTGGTTGGCATTTCCCGTGTGCCCCAGAAGATAGTCATGCTTTTATACATAAGCTGAGGCACACACTATACAACTTACAGTTTCAAAGCTGGAAATGCTGGAATATAGCATGGATGTGACTTTCAAAGGTACATATTGGGGGCAGAGGAGTCACACTATAGTTGGGCTAATATGGTAAAAGGTGAGGCATGAGAAGAATTTTGGAGGAAACCAGGGATTCTAAGAGGCAGAGGTGAGATGGGAGAGGTGGGTATTACAGAGGGAAAGCCAGTAGAAAAGCTTGGAGTTGGAAGTTAGAACATGATATGTATGAAACAAGAACAGTTTATCTGGATTGTCTTGTCACTCTCAGCCAAGTTACTTCTACCCCAGTGTCCCAGGTGCCTCATCAGTAAAAGGAGGGAAGTAGACGAGAGAAGCTCTCAGTTACCTTCTAGCTCCAGTATGCCACCATTCTATGTTATTTGAAAGCCTCAGCTGGCTACAAGGAAATTTATTGAGAGAAAAATAAAAGATCGATGCAAATGTCCCTAGAGAGCTTTTTAAAGAGCTATGATCCACTGGAATTCTGCCCTGATAACCCTTATGAAGTCAAAGAAGGCAAACATATTTATTGCTGAGTATATGTTGATGTTTATTATAGTTAATACACTAATTCGAGAGAGGTCAACCTCCTGATACTGTAGTCATTTTTTTTCTTGAGTTAGACACACACTGGGGCCCTGTGTGTCACCAATGTGTACCTTTCTAGTCATTTTATTTAAGTGTCGTGAGAACAACGTGGAACTGTGAAACCTGAGGAGGGATCACAAGAGAAACTGGGGATACCTGGGTGTGAATGTTGGGTTTTGATGAAAAAAATCATCTTCCTAATTTCAAATCTAACCTTAAACATTTACTAGCTATGGGATCCTGTTTGCCTCAGTTTCCTCATCTGCAAAATGAGCTGAAGAAGGAAATGGCATACCACTACAGTATCTTTGCCAAGAAAACCCCAAATGGGTTTACGAAGAGTCAACACGACTGAATAACAAACAGCAAGAAATAGCTGTGCCATATTCATCTTCCTAAAACAGAGTAATGCCACTTTCTTGTTAAAAAATCTCCAGGAACTCTTCATCATCATCAAAGCACAAACTCTTTACCTTGATATACAAACGTTTCTACAATATGACTTCAACTTCACTTTGTAGGCTTATTTCACACTAATCTACCAATGAATCTCATGGACCTTTTAACCAGCATATTTAGCACTCTACTTGCTTCCAGATTCTTTTAAACTTAAAATTCCTTCCTGACCCCCATTTTCCCATATTGGGATCCTGTTCTTCATACAAGTCCTGGCATTATTCCTCCTTGTTATAACCATTCTTGAATCTTCCATCCCAGAATGACCCAACATTTTATTAAGCGACAGTGACATTTAATTTTTTCAAAAACATTTTAAAAACATTTTTTGTATGATCACACTCAAATTTATATATTTTTTAAACTTTGATTTGATACATTTACTGGATAGGGTCAGGTGGTCAGGATTCTTTATAATGTTAGGGTTAGGGTTTTCACCAAACTAGCTTTGTAGCCTTGGAGAAGTCAAGTAAACTCTGAGCCTCAGTGTCCACATCTATTAAATGAGGATGTTAGACTGTATCAGTTGTTGACTTTTTGGCTCACAGACTCTTTTGTTGTGTCTAGTGAAGCCTCAAGATACTTGCTCAGAATAATGTTCTAACATGCATAAAATAAAATATGTAGGAGTACAAATGAAATAAATTATATTGAAAAAGTTATCGAAATATTTACAAATGAAATTTGTGATATTCCAATAGGTGTGTTTCTTTATTAACTCATTAATTCACAAGACAATGCTATTTAATTAAAGTAACTGATGCTACAGTAGACTGAACAACAGGCCTGAGGTCAGGAAAATCTCAGATATCTTCTAGTTATATGATGATAGGCAAGTTGCTTAAATTGTCTTTGCCTCAACTTCCTAATTTGTAAAATGAGGATAATAGCATCTGCTTCCCACATGTGGAGATAAATGAGATATCTGTTAAGCACCTGGGCATTATGTGTTCACTATTATTATTATTATACATTTAAAATATAAAATGTTAAAGTATATTAAAATAGTGTGAATATTGTTGTTGCTTAAAGCTTGAAAAACAACTTTAAATATATTTTAAAACAATATTTTATATGGTAACATACATTCCATATTGTACAAATAATTATTTCTCAAGTAGAATGTACCTGAAATTATCTAATTTTTATTGGTTACAAAATCATATGTACTACTAATACTACTATGACTTATTCTGCACTTGTCTTTAAAGAAAATAAAAAATTTCAGCTAGAGATTAGTGGAAAGAAATGTATTTTACTTTATTTCCTATCCCAAATCACAACTCCGCTCCAAAGTTTATGGTCCCTAGACCCCATTTAAAAAACTATCCTACTAGATTCTCTTCATGGGCTATCCAAGCTTTAGTGGCCATTAATACTATGTGTTTTTAATAATATCTCCTATTCCATTCAACTGTTACAACTTTGGGCATCATCCCTTTAGCCTCTTTATTCCTTTCAGCATTTAGCCCACTACCCTGTACACAGTAGTCACTCAATAAGTATTTGGTGAATTGAAATAAAGGGTCATATGTTGAAATAGGTTGAACCACTTGCATTGTAAATATAAAATTCTTCACTTATCTTTGATTACTTTTTTCTCCCAAGAATTTCTTTAATTTCTAAAGGAAAAAATCGTTATCCTTGACATCAGTTGTAAAAATTCTAGGGGGGCTTTTTACATGAGTAATAAGTCATAGTGTGCAGTGTGTGTGATCCTATGTGAAACCTCAACGGGATCAAACATGGTTTGAAATTTCATACCCATGAGGTTCATTTTAGATTCTGAACTTGGAAAATACATTCTATTTTGAAATGCTCTCTTCTAAAAGGACTCTACAAGCACAAACAGATGGATTAATTACACAAAAAACTGACATGTTAAGCATAAAGTTAAAAAGCTCAAAGTATGGAAATAGAAAATTTATTATTAAATCCTCAATTTAATCTAAACGAATTCCTCTTCAATGTCATTGGGTTTCAAAACATTTCAGACTTGGGATGAAAGAAATTTTATCTGGCAATCATAAAAATCTTGGAAAATAAAATTTTAGCTCTTTCCAGATATCTAGAAGCTTGGAAAAAGTACTACAAAACCTAGTCCCATTTCTAGGAAATGAGACTACAAGAGAGTTTTTCCCCCTTTTGCTGATGGACGAGTGATGCATAAGCAACATATGGAAAATATAGATTCTTCATTTTCAGACATGAGCACTTTCTATTTCCAAACCACACTGAGCACACAGTCCTTCTTTCATTCTGTTGGAAAAATAACAATTATAGAGTGACAGGAGGTTTGCTTTTTCCATAGAGCTTTTTCAGAGACAGATTCAGCAATTAAAAATATTGCGGGAATTCAAGCAATCACTGATCTTAAGAGGAAAAGTGTTAATTTTTTCCCTTCTAGGATTCAACAAATCAAATAGGAGTAAGATTTGCAACATTGATCACCACCATCCATTACAAATTGTACATTTGGTAAAAAATGGACTTTCTCCCAGAATTTCATTTAAAAACAAAACAAAACAAAACAACTAGCAACTACAGTCATCTGATGATTGGCCATCTCACCACAACACCAAAGGATAAGGTAGTAAATGAACCAGTATAGACAACTGGACCTTAATCTTGAAATTGTTCAGTGACTCGGTAATCTCTTTGGCACTGCCACTGAGGGCACATTCCAAGCTGCCCATGCCTCCTTATCCTTCTTGTCCATATATTTCTACCTCTATCCAACTATTCTGGAGGGCAATTTGGAATTTTGTCCAAAGAACTAAAAAATAATGCATGCCTTTTGATCTAGTATTAACACTACTTGGTCTGTTTTCTAAAGAGATTATATATTTTGGGAAATGACCTGTTTGTTCAAAAATATTTATAGTTGCTCTCCCTGAATTGGGGAATGGCTGAATAAATTGTGGTTTTTGATGGTGATGGAATACTATTTTGATATAAGGAATGACGAAAGGGATAATTTCAGAAAGACGTAAGAAGACCTACATGAACTGATGTAGAGTAAAATAAGCAGAACCAGGAGAACATTCTACCCAGAAACTTCAATATTGTGGAATGACCCAATGTGATAGACTTTGCTACTAACAGCAATATGATGATCCAAGACACCCATAGAGCGACTTATGAAAAAGAATGCTGTCCAACTCCAGAAAAGGAACTGTTGGAGAGGGAATGCAGATGAAAACATATGATTTGTCACTTGTTTATTTAAGCATATTTTGAAGATGTGTTAGTTTTATAAGACTATTCACATACAAAAATGAATAATATGGAAATATGTTTTGCATGATAATACATGTATAACCCAGAATGAATTGCTTGTCAGATCTGGGAGTGGGGAGGGAAACGAGACAATATGCAACATATAACTTTGGAAAACTTATATAGAAATTTGTTATTAAAATAAAAAATAAAAAAGTATTAAAAATCTATGGGAAATAAATTCCCAACACAATGAAGGTCTTACTACAGTTCTGTTAACATTTGTGGACATCAATGTAATTCCAAATTTTTCACATCTTATTTCTCCCAACTGCTTCTGAAATTATATGCTATTTCACTTTTGACCTTTATCAGAGGTTTTTTTTTTTATGAAGATTTTTTTCCCAATGTGTTGCTTCCCTTCTAATTTAGGTTGCATTAGTTTTGTTTGTATGAAACCTTTTTAATTTAATGTAATCAAAATTACTCATGTTACATTTTGTAATATTTTCTAATTCTTTGTCGTAAATTTTTTTCCTTTCCCATAGATCAGTTTATTCTCTGTTCACCTAATTTACTTATACTTTCCTTCTTTATATTCAAGTCATTCACCTATTCTGAATTTATCTTGGTGTAAGGTGTGAGATGTTGATATAAATCTAATCTCCCACATACTGTTCTCAAAATTTCCCAGCAGTTTTTGTCAAATAGTGGGTTTTTGTCCCCAGAGATGAGATCTTTGGGTTTTTCATATACTGTCTTGCTGAGGTCGTTTACATCAAGTCTATCCACTGATCCACCCCCCCCCCTTCTGTCTCTTCACCAGTACCATATTGTTTTGATGACCACTACTTTATAGTATAGTCAAAATCTGGTTCCGCTAGGTCCTCCTCCATATTTTTTTCATTATTTCCCTTGATATTCTTGATCTCTTGTTCTTTCAAATAAACTTTGTTACAATTTTTTCTAATTCAGTAAAAATGTTTCTTGATAGTTTCATAGGTATGGCACTAAATAAGTAAATAAGTTTGGGTAGGATTGTCATTTTTATTATGTTTGCTCATCCTACCCATGAGCAATTGATGTTTTTCCAATTGTTTAGATCTAGTTTTAATTGTGTGGAAAGTGTTTTGTAGTTCCTGTTTTTGTCTTGGCAGATAGATTCCTAAGTATTTTATATTGTCTATGGTGATTTTTAATGGAGTTTCACTTTCTTAATCTTGCTGCTGAGGTCTGTCTGAATAATATAGAAATGCTGATTATTTATGTGGGTTTATTTTGTATTCTGCAACTTTGCTAGATTTTTTTTTTATTATTTCCACTAGCTTTTTAGTGCATTTTCTAGGATTCTTTAAGTAGACCATCATATCATCTGCAAAGAGTGATAGCTTGATCTCCTCATTGTCTATTTTAATATCTTCAATTTCTTTTCATTTTTTAATTGCTATGTGTTTCTAGTTTCTAGTACAATGTTAAATGATAGAGTTGATAATGGGCATCCTTGTTTCACTTTTGATCTTATTTGAAAGCCTTCTAATTTATCCCCTTTGCATGGAATACTTGCTGATGGTTTTAAATATATATTGTTTATTAATTTCAAGAAATACCTATCTATTCCTATACTTTCTAGTGTTTTTCAATAGGCTTTTTCTGCATTTATTGAGATAATCATGTGATTTTTGTTGGTTTGATTGATGTTGTCCATTATGTGGATGGCTTTCCTAATATTGAACCAGCCTTGCATTCCTAGTATAAATCCCACCTGATCATGGTGAATAACCCTTCTGTTCATTCTCTGGAGTCTTTTTTGCTAGTATTCTATTTAAGATTTTTGCATCTATGTTCATTAAGGAGATTGGTGTATAATTTTATTTCTCTGTTTTTTTATATGCCTGACTTTTTAAATCAGTACCATATTTGTGTCATAAAAGGAATTTGGTAGAACTCCTTCTTTGATTATAAGGTCAAATAGTTTTTATAGTATTGGGATTAGTTGTTCTTTGAATGTTTGATAGAAATCACTTGTGAATCCATCTAGCCCTGGGGATTTTTTTCTTAGGGAGTTCTTTGATGACTTGTTCAATTTCTTTTTCTGATATTGGATTATTTAAGTATACTATTTTTTCCATGAATCCAGGCAATTTATATTTTAATAAATATTCATTCATATCACATGTATTGTCATATTTATTGCTATATAATTAGGCAAAATATTTCTTGATTGCCTTAATTTTCTCTTCATTGGAGGTGAAGCTTTCCTTTTCATCTTTGATACTGTTAATTTGGTTTTCTTCCTTCCTTTTTTATTAGATAAACCAATATTTCATCTATTTTATTTGTTTTTTCAAAGTACAAGCATCTAGTCTTATTTCTTAATTCAATAGTTATTTCACATTAAATTTTATTAATTTCTCCTTTAATTTTTAGGATTTCTAATTTAGTTTTTATGTGAACATTTTTAATTTGTTCTCTTTATAGTTTTTTAATTTGCATGCCCAATTCATTTACCTCTACTCTCCCTAATTTGTTAATATATGCACTCAATGATATAAATTTTCCCCTAAAGTACTGCATTGGTGGCATCCCATAGCTTTTTAAAGGATGTCTCATCATTGTCATTTTCCTCAATGAAATTATTAATTGTTTCTATGATTTGTTCTTTAAGTAATTGATTTTGGAGAATTATATTATTTAGTTTTTTAATTAGTTTTTGGTTTGCCTCTCTATGTACTCATAATAATTATTATTTTTATTGCATTATGATCTGAAAAGTTTGAATTTATTATATCTGCTCTTTTGCACTTGTTTGCCATGTTTTTATGCCCTAATACATGGTCAATCTTTGTCAATGTACAATGTGCTGCTGAAAAGAAAGTATATTCCTTTTTGTCACTATTTATTTTTCTACACATATCTATTAACTCTAATTTTTCTACGATTTCATTCACATATCTTATCTCCTTATTTATTTTTTTCGTTTGATTTATCTAGATATGATAAAGGAAGGTTCAGATCTCCTACTAGTATAGTTTAACTATACATTTTTCCTAAAGCTCCAATGGTTTTCCCTTTAAAATCTGGGTACTATCCCATTTGGTGCATACATGCTGAGTACTGATATTTCCTAATTGTTTATACTTCCTTTTATCAGGATATAATTTTCTTCCCTATCTCTTTTAATCAAATCTATTTTTGCTTTGGCTTTGTTAGATGTCATGATTGTGACTCCTGCCTTCTTTTTCTCAGTTGATTCCCAATAGATTTTGCTCCAGCCCTTTTCCTTTACCCTGTGTGTGTCTACTTGCCTCCTGTGTATTTTCTTGTAGACAACATATGGTTGGATTTTGATTTCTATTCCACTCTGTTCTTTGCTTCCATTTTATGGGTGAGTTCATCCCATTCACATCCAGATTTATGATTACCACCTGGGTATACCCCATCATTTTGATTTCCTCTTCTAGGTTTGTAGAGGTAATATCATATTCAAAGCCTTGTGGTCCTTTAGTGTGTAGCCTGCCAGATGCTGTGTAATCTGGATTGGTGCTCCTTGATATCTGAATTGTCTCTTTCTCACTTCTTGCAATATTTTCTCCTTAGTTTGGAAGCTCTTGAATTTGGAAATTACATTCTCTACCATGATCTTTTCCATTCTGTTGGAATCTTCCCCTATTTGATATACTTTGGAAAATTGATCCTTGAGAACCTTTAAAACTATTTTGATTTTGGCATGCTTTTTCTGTTTCGATTTAGTATAGTTTATGAATCAACACTAATACAATTCATAATAATACATCTATATAGCTCTTTAATTTTCAGGATGTTTTACATTAATTTTTTGTAAGAAGAAGAAGAAAAAAGAACGAGAACAAGGATAAGAACAAGAAGAACAAGAAAAAGTAGAGAATTGGAGGTGGAAGGGAAATCAGGGAGGGAAGGGGAGAGAGAAAGCTCTTAAGAAAAAGAAAAACAAAGTTTTTGATTAGTTGTGAAATAGCTAATTACTTGATTTATAATAAACAGTTTTACATCTCATCGATGATTACATATTAGTCTCTGAGCTGACTACCAGGATGAACATGAACTGAATTCTGTTTCAGTCATTCTGTAATGTATACTATGATTCTTTTGTGCTTATCGGAGTTTTCTTCAAGTAGGGATAAATGACCTCTTCTGCCATATTTGTACATTGAGTACCTCTGTTGCTTTCCCTTTTGGGGGTAAATATAGACTAGAGTCAACAATAGTATTATAATTAGAGTACTCAGAGTTGGGCAATAAGGCAGTGAATATGAAGTTGGGAAAGATATTCCCCTGAGTAAGATCTGGATCCCCTTGCCAATGAACTCAGTATACAACCACATGGCTGAGTACTGAGAAGGAAGGTACAAGTGACCTAAACATGAAAAACAACTTTTTTCCTTAAAAAGTTTACATTCTTATGGATTTGTGGGATGCACAACCTTTAAACAGGTAAGTACAACCATGTAGAGAGAGAAAGCACTAGACTATGAGATTAAGAAGGGCTTCATACATGAACTGGCAGCTTGACTGACACTTAAAGAAGCCTACAGATTCCAAGAGGAAAAAGTGAGGATAGAATACATCTTAGGTGGAAGGAATAGTCATAAAAAAGATGGTCATTAGAGATGGCTTGCTAAAAGTGAGAATAGCTAATAGGTCAGTTTGGCTAGTACATAGAGCATATGAAAGGGAATTCTGCCAGATTACCTAGGAAAGGAGAGTTGGAACCCTTAAATGGCACATCATGCAATTTTTATTTTATTTTAGAAACAATAGGGTACCATCAAAGATGCTGGCACATCAAAAGCTGACCAGATTAATATAAGATCATTTTGCTGCAAGATTTTTCTTCTGCCCTATATTTAGACAGAATAAGGATGAATGAAAAAGTGCAAAATAAGATTTAGTGAATATGAATTTGAAAGAAGGTTTATTCTAAGGCAGCTGATTAATAATTACAGCATCTTTATGTTTCTGGTCTTTTTCACCTACCAAAAAAATTGTGACTTTTGTGACCACTTATCTGAGTGATAGCTCATGATTAAGAGAAAGACTGCACTTTCAGATACACTAAGCTTCTGTATGTAATATTTTAGAAAATTATAATTTAATTATAGCCATAATGTAGTGACTGTAAGTAGGCAAAGTATCTATTATGCTGTAGGAAGAGATGATAGACAGCTTCAGGACCATTTTGTTAAGAAATCATTACTTACTGTTGGTAAGACTTCTACCTAAACCCAAACAGAACTTTTAAATGTCTGTCTTGAAAGAACAAAGCCATCTATTGTTAAAACAATCCTTGGTAAAAAGTAACCAGGATAATCAGGGGGAGGGAAAATAATTTATTCAAATTCTATACCAAGAATAACAAGAATTTTTTTACATAAGCATAAATGAAACAGTGGAAATATTAATTTGATTGAGTTCCTTTTATGGAAGGATTATATATTTGCTAATGAAATTCAATTTAAAAAGCAGGCCTGACATATCTACTGTATGCCAGGCACTGTACTAAGTATTGGGGAATGCAAAGACAAAAACAAAACAGAACAAAATGAAGATGATCTCTGCCCTCACAGAACTTATATTTTCCTACAGCCTTGATGACTTCATTTGTGAAATGAGGGCTTTTCTCAAAGGGTTATTGTGAAGCTAAACAAGGCAGCATATGAAGAATTCTTAGCAAATATTAAAGTGTTACACATATTATCAGTTATTTATCATATGAAAATAAAATACATATATTCAGTTATATTATTATCAGTTACAAATATTTTCGTAAGGAGTTGTGGGAAAAACCGAAAAAGGGAATTGAGATAAAGAAATACAAAAAGAGTTTGTATAATGTAACCCCATTGGGTTTAAAGTATCACTACCAAAAATAATATGCTGTCCTTAAAAAAAGGGAAGAGAGTTTTAATGTAATCCAGCCTGTGCTACTTAGCTCTTAAAGTTTTTGCAATATTCAAATTTCATACTTTTCCTCCTAATTTCCAAGGCTATAAACAAGGGAGAAAAGCCTAGCAGAGCAACCACATAGAGATCAGAACTAGAGGTCAAAGCATCACGGTCAATGATTATTTGTCAAAGACCATGCAAAGCATTGAAATTCTGATACCTCATCCTGGTGGCAAAAATTGTAATGAGAACAGGAAATGGCACAACATGACTCCATTGTCCTGACAATGATTTAATGAGAATGGGAAATGGTAAGAGCATAACTAATTCGCCTTACGATCCTCAAGTTGTCATCTTGTGGTTCGACTAAGAATCTACGGGATGAAGGATGTCGGACATCAGCTGGGAGCGCACCAGGGAAAACATGAACAGAATGACATTGTGTGGCCTGCAAGTAATAGCACAACTTGTCGGGGAAGCTGGGGGAAGGGGGAAACAGAGGATAGGGCTCATCTACTGCATGACAAAAGATGAATATATTAAAAGGATATGGAATGGGTCCTTCCCACCCAACTGGGAAAAAACGACAGAGCAAGATTGTAATGGAATCTTAGGGACAAGGAAAAACTTTGAAAGTAGCCCAAAGGGCAAATATGGTTATCAAAACAAATGAGTTCTTGAAGCAGATGTTCTTAACCTGGGGTCCATGAACTTTAAAAAAATATATATTTTTTTATCACTGTATTTCAATATCAGTGGTTTCTTCTATAATCCTATGCATTTTTACCTATGTATTTAAAAATATTCTGAGAAAGGGTCCTTAGGTTACACTAGTTTAGGAAATGGGTCCAGAACACACACACACATACACACACACACACAAGCTTATGAATTCTTTCTGTATTAATTTCAGATTTATTTCCTCCTAGATGTATATACATTTGTTCAATAGTAATTAATTTTGTGATTCCAAAATACTCATTTTATTTGGTAATTAAGGGGAATTTTGTGAGTAGACCATTCACTCTATTTGCTTATTGAGTGAAATTTTGCATTAATTTCATAAACTGAATTGTGTGCATTCACTCTACAAATTCTATCAAAAAGCCCTGGTTAAAAATGGTCATTGGAGGGGGCAGCTGGGTAGCTCAGTGAATTGAGAATCGGGCCTAGAGATGGGAGGTCCTAGGTTCAAATCTGGCCTCAGACACTTCCCAGCTGTGTGACCCTGGGAAAGTCACTTGACCCCCATTGCCTAGCCCTTACCACTCTTCTGCCTTGGAGCCAATAGACAGTATTGAGTCCAAGAAAGAAGGTAAGGATTTTTAAAAAATGGTCATTGGAGTTTCTATCTGATAACTCAATTGACTTATAAGAGTGAAAATCTCAGTGTTAGGAAGATAAAGTTCTAAAATGATCACTATAGAAACACAGATAATAAAGTTTCATTCATTGCTAGTCACATAAATCTCAATTCATTTTTTTTTTTTGCATGGGAAGTTTTCATGTGAGAATTCCACTGAGGAGCTAACTTCATATACTCAGACTACAATGGACTGATGAATGGTAGATAACTTCCAAAAACCTGCCTGATGTAAACAGATTGACTTGCCATTGGTAACGTGACTACTAAGGATCAGAAATGAGCTTTGAATCTAGGTCTGTCAGATCAAAAAACTCTACCCCTAGTGCTATTCTGCCTTTACTTCACAAAAGAATGTTATGATTGTTATTCAGTCATTATTTCTGGAACCATGATTTCATTGGCATTTGTGGATATTTTTGATAAAGAAACTGCCTCTACTAATATATTGGCACCTACTCTGTAATTGTGTTAGAGATTTTCCTGGGGTATTGAGAGATAGAAGACTTGCTTGTGATTTTTCCAGTCAGTAGGTCTCAGAAGCAAAATTTTAATCCATGCCTTCTTGATTCAAAACCTAGCTACTCTATTCACTACATTCCACTTTCTACTTCACAATGGAATGCTTGTGAATGAATGAACCATTTAGGAAGCACTTATTACATGTAAAGCATTGTCTTAAGCATTGAGGTTACAAATAGAAAAGTCCCTGGTCCTAGAGAACTTACGTTCTAATGGGGTAGATGCCACATGGAAGTTTTAGCTGCAAAATAGAAGTTTCATGGTTCTTAGAGTATGGCAGCAGAATAAATATTCTACTTTAATGTAGAATCATTTATTGATAAAATCATATTAGTTTCTGATTTTGAATCATCTAATGGTACTAAGGACTTTGGGGGCAAGAACTTTCTCTTCAGGGTCTTTAATAGTTGTGATCATAGCAACTTCAGCAAAAGCTTCTAGACCAGGGTTATTTTTTTTTAGAATGATGGCTGTGGGAGTGTGTATGGAAGCATTGCCATTTACAAATGCTTTTAGAGTCCTAGTCTATCTTCATTAATATATAGGAAGAGTTAAGGATCAAGGTGATGGTGTTGGTGTTTTGACTTGCCTGATATATGTTTATTGGAATATTTTTCAATAGTACTCACTCAAATTTGAGGTAATTTGGAGCTTCTAGAAACTCATAGAAACTGAAAGTGTTGAAGGGGTCTGTGATCACAGTCACCCATTAGGATACTGTACTCCAGGAATAATGAGCATAAGAAGTGAGGCAAACAAATTTAGGTTCCCAAATCTTCCTAGTCTCTTCCTCAAAGATCAGCATGGTCATTTAAATATTTCTGTGAATTCTTCTGTCTAATGACTGGGTGTAGTTGTTTTTTTTTTTAGTTTGTATCATTGATCAATCAATCAATCTTTCTCAACTATTATGAGTAGAGAGATTCATACAACATTGAACTATATTCAACTTTTGGAAGACTGATTATGAGATTATCTTTGTTCATTTGCCGCCAACTTTGTGGTTTCAACTCCATTGCCATCATCATCCTCCTCCTCATTCCCTATACTACAGCCTGAGGATAAGCTCATTTCTAGGAAAATCAGTATCATGGAGATGGTTTCTGCTTGGTTACTCATTCTTCCTCAATACTCTCTGTTGTCTATTTCCCACCTACTGGAGGCCAGGAGGGTGGAGAATAAAACGAAAACCAAACCAAACACACAAACTTCCCCCCATAGTCTCCCTTCATAGAAAGCTCAAAATCCTGTCATATTTACCACTGCTCTGCTTGGTTCCATTTCTAGTACCATCATCATACCTGAGCATTGATACCCTTTACCATGTTCCCTTTCCCCTTTTTCAATTTCCTTTTTTGTGCACTGTCTTTCCTCATTATCTTGTAAGCTTCTTGAGGGCAGAGACTATTTTCTTATTAGTGCTCAGAACACTTAACTTGGCAGGTACTGTATTATACATTTTGAGAATTAAAACTAAAATTTTAGATCAGAGATTCATAATTCTAAAGCTATAAGAGATTAGAGATGTCATTCAATCCAATCTCATTACTTTATAGATGGGGAAACTGAGGATGACATATTTACTCAGATTCACATAGTTAATAGTTATCTGACTTAGAACTCAGGTCATTCTGACACCAAATCCTTCTATTTACCTCAACTCTGACAGAATTATCAATATTTTGGGGAGGAACTGCTTGCCTCAGTTCCTCATTTGTAAAAGTAACTGAAGAAAGAAATGGCAAATTTGCAGTATTTTAACCAAGAATACCCTAAATAGGGTCACAAAGATTTGGAAATGACTGAAAATGACTGAACAACAGAAATGATTAGAAGATCAGCATTGCCACCAAAAATGTTGTCTTCCATTCCTGCCTGTGTGACCACAAGAACATAATTTCATTTCTTGTCATCCTGGAAAGCTGTCTAAGACTACAAGTTTTTATCAGTTGCCAACCTCGACTAGGAGAGGAAATTTCTACAACTAGAATTTGCTTTGCAAATGACAGCAAAGATCTGGATGTAAAGAAATAAAATCTCTAGACAAAAAAAGGACATCTCAAAATGTAAAAAGCAATATCTTTGAAAATGAAAATGACAACTGGACCTCCTTAGGGTAAGATATATGAGGTTAAACCATTAGAAAAAAATTATAGCAAACTTAGAAATGTCTAAGACCCCTAGTTTGCATTTTGATTCACACTAATATATTGATTCAACAAATGGAGGAACTGTTAGTGTCAGCAGGAAGATAATGGAGTAAATTAAGGCAAAGAAAATAAATAGTACATTCATTTACCTGAAGGCGAGGTGGGTCAGAGTTAATTCGTATTGGCATATACACAATTTACTTTATTAATTTAATTATTCTCAAGTACTTACACAGATACTGGTAAAGTTTCCATGAAAAAAAAATAGGAACAAATCCAAGACAATAGGTTTGGAGACTGAGGGGATACACACACGTTCTTCCAGATTTCTCATTTTAAGACACAAAGCCCAGAGTGCTTGTGACTTGCCCACTGTCATTCAGGTAGTGACATAGATAAGAATTAAACCTGCTTCTTCTGGCACCAAATTCAGCATTCTTTACCCACTCCAGGCCACCTCTCCTCTACATACTTATTGAAATCAGTTCAATTCAATTCACTTTTTAAAAAACCCTTATCTTTTGTCATTGATGCTAAGCATTAGTTCCAAGTCAGAAGAGCAGAAAGAACTAGGAAATTGGTGTTATGTGGCTTGCCCAGGGTCACACAATGAAGAAGTGTCTGAGGTCAAATTTGAACCCAGGACTTCCCATCTCCAGATCTGGTGTCCCATCTACTGAGGCAGCTAGCTGCCTCTTCAATTCAATTCAATAAGTATTTGTAAATCACTTACTTTATACCAAGTGCCTTACTAGAGATGATAGGGTAAATAAAGAAAAAAAGAGAGTTCCTGCCCTTAATATGTTTATATTTTATTTTGGGGGCAGCAGAAGACAGTGTAAAACAAATTCAGAGTAAAATCTAAATCATGCATGGAAGAAAGTATAGAAATAATACTTGGGGCAGTAGGGTTGATTAAAAAAAAGACATGTGGGAGGCTAACCTTGAACTGAGTCTTGAGGAGGGGTTCCGGGCGTCTGATAGGTCCCATTTGGGAACTAAGTCCATACAAAATGACTAATAATGAATTCCCATAACTTATTTTACCCCAGCAGTTTTGACTAGGTGCACAGTGAAAGGTTAAAATGTTCACAGCAGAGATGGTGAAAGGAGAACTTTAAAAGCCAACTATACAATACTGGTGATAATGTCTAGTACTAATGTAATATTTAATGTCCATATTTAAGCTCCTTACTGATACATGTTACTATGAGCAGAGTATCAAGTGCTGATAGGAATTTCCATTTGACCTGATGAGAGTAGAATGGAATGCCATATTTCATTGATTATGTCCATTTTCATAATGAAAGGTTACACGCGACTCCTTATTCAATCAATTGGCTATTCATTGGACTAGTTCTCAATAACTTGAATTTCAAAGGCATGTAACAATTACTGTTAAGTTGCATTTAGTACCAAATGACAGGTATTTATGAAGGCAAACACATCAAATATTTGAATATGGATTGAGGATGATATATTCTTATTAATGGAAGGCACAAATAGACACATCATAGCAATTCTTCTGGATAAAAAGATCCATTTAGCCAAGTCTTCAAATTATGGATTGATATAATGTACACTGGGTGCCATAATAGTTCCAGCAGCATTGTTAGTACCATGTATTATTCATGTCTTTCAGATGCTTTTGTTTCAGATTATAATAGACTGATCTGAGACTCTGATGGAAGTTCATTATAAGCTGAAGAAAACTACTCACCTATTTTTGCATGGAATGCAGTAGATAGCCCATTCGGCTGACACCAAGGAACCTAGGCTCTCTTCAACCTAGGTTTTAAGTTTGTAAATTGATTTTGAGAAAAGGATATAAAATTTCAGCCTCAGTTTTCTCATCTGTGAAATGGATATAATGATGACTACCCTTGCATTGATTTATTTTTAACTGTTTAATAGCTTTTTATATTACTTTTCAAGTAATAAGTATCTTGTTAATGATTATTAATAAAATACTGATTTTTATTCATTCATTATCAAATAAGATAATCAATTTTATTAAGATTATTTTCAAATAATAAAATAATTATTTTTATTCATTTTGGTCCCTCCTTCTACTACCCAATGCTTTAAATATACACTTAAAAACAAATCCACTAATAGATAGCTACCTCCCAAGAGCTCAGTTCCATGCTGAAAGATAATTTGTAATAATAAGATATTGTTATTAACTTGTACATTGTACCTGTCACTTAAGGAATTGATTGATCAATTTAAAAACAAAAATAATTCTAAAAACTTACTTTTCATTGTCTTTGGAAGTGAAATATGTTTTAGTTATATCAGGGAGTCATTCCTATCCTGGAATCTATGGATCGACTTTATGGGGTCCATGGATATAGAGGGTAGAAATGAATCTTTGTTTTTTACTAAGCTGTGATTTCCTTTATAATCCTTTACATTTTAAGTTTTTAAAACCATTATTCTTAGAAGGCACACATGAGCTTCTCCAGACCCTGCCCAAATAGTCTATAATATGAAAAAGGTGAAGATTCTTTCTTAAGGAGGACATTGTATGAATATATCAATCTTGTAAGGATTTGTGATGTCACTGATGTGAGAAACCTTTTCACTGATAAATTCCATAAGTCTTTCATAATTTAATAGAGTCAAGCTACCTTGTTAGTCAGTCAAAAAATATTAAGCATGTACCAGGCGCTGTGTAGAAACTAATACAAATAAAAATAAAGACAGACTCCCCCTCAAGGCATTTACAATCTAATAGGGAAAGAAAAATACAAAAGGAAACCAAAAATGGGGAACTGGGTCAGAGAAGGTACCTAGAGTGGGGACACAATGGAGCATTCCAAAGAAATCCAAAAGCAATATACAACTATTACAAGAGGGGAACTTTGCTGAGCCCCCTTTTTAAGTAGAGACCCTGTAGTCGAGGGTCCTACCATCTAATCAAAGAGTCCATCAGAGGGGTAGTGGTTATTGATGAGATGTAAGTGCCAGAAAGATTCAATTTTGCAGCATAATGAGATTTCCCAGTGATGCATTTGCCAGGGAATGAAGGCCTGCTGGAGAGTTCTAAAGATTTTTTTTTTCCATTTTAGTCATCATTTTATCTCTTTATTTTCATCTTTTATCTCTTCCATTTTTATCTAGCACAATGTTTTATGCATTTTTGTTTAGTTATTTTCAGCCATGTCTACCTCTCCATGGTCCCTTTTGTGATTTTTTGACATAGGTTCTGGAGTTATTTGCTCTTTCCTCATCCAGATTATATATATATATATATATATATATATATATATAAGCATATGGGGTTAAGTGACTTGTCTGTGGTCACACAGCTATTGTCTGAGGCCATATTTGAACTTGGACATTCCTGATTCCAGACCCAGGCCTCTAAGCATTGTGCCACCTAGTTGCCCTACATTGAAATAATTAGAAGTTAATAAATGTCTATACAATTGACAACTTGTTTTACAAGAGTGATTGAATTTGTCTTGGGCAGTTTCTACAAAAGTAGAGCTAATTGTGAATAGGTTGGAGGGATTATCTAACCAAAAATGTAATGAATTATTCTGTGAGTTCATAGTATTATAAATTAGGAATGACCTCAAAAGTCATCATCTAATCCACTAATTGTATAGATGCCTCACCAAAGCAAGCAGTAGAATGAACTAGTCCAACAATTCTAGAAAGCAATTTGGAGCTATGCTCCAAAAGTTATTGAATCATCCATACCTGTTGACCCTGCGATTCTGTCTACCTGGTCTATAATCAATATAGATAAAAGAAAGATGAAAAAGACTCATATGTACAAAAATATGTACAACAATTCTTTTGTTGTAGAAAAGAAATTGGAAGCTCAAGTAATATTCATCACTTCCAGAATGACTTAAAATATGTTATATGAAAATGATGGAATATCGTTAAACTATAAGAAATGATAAAGGGTTTGTTTGTAGAAAAAGCTAGGAAGACTTGTATGAAATGAAGGAATGTGAACTGAATAGAACCAGATTGATTTCTACAAAGGATTTATGACAAATCATGTTTTCCAACTTCAGATAGAGAGCTGATGGGGCCCAAAGTACAGACTAGAACATGTCTTCTTTGTTTCATTTTTCTTGTACATGACTAACTAGGGAATTTGTTTTGCATGAACACACATAATGGGTTTTGTTTTTCTTATCTTCTCATTGGGGAGGTAGGGAAAAGTAGGATGGAGGAAATTTGATCCAAAAAAATATAAAACTGAATTTAAAAATGAATAATTAAATTATTTTTTAAAAAGAAAGTTGCTTCCAGACTGAACATTTGGAGTGATTAAATTTTGTAAAAGGTATTAACATTTCATTAATATTTTTAAAGTATTATACTTTTTTCAAAAAATCTAATCAGGAAAACCAAGACATGGATCCATAACCTCTCACTTCAAAGCCTTCCAAACCTGGTGGTTACCTTCTCTATAACTTAAAAACAAAAGTGATGAGAGACTGTGTCTTGCTTAACAGTTACTCAGTATATGTCACAGACAGGAATGGAGCCCATCATTTGAGATCAGCAGTAGTCACTGTACCATGATCCATTTCAACCAATAAGCATTTATTTATTGAGTTTGATTTTTCAGGCATAGTATTAGATTGTAGGGGTACAAAGAAAAATTTGATAGTCACTATCCCTCATTTTTAAACTTAGTTTCTGCATGGGTATTTTAAATAGAGAAGAGGACCACAGTTGTTATTCACGTTCTATTGTGATTCACATTCTATTTGCAAGTGATGGAGTTCTTAAGCTAGCAGCAAGAATGCCTCTTCTCCTTCCCCCTTCCTTCATAATTCAATTTTAAGTACTTCCAGGAATCTTCTAATAATGGGTTATTGGGTCAGGAATAAAATAGCCATGTCACCCTTTAGTCTGATAACAAACTTGAAAAGCTGGGCAGAAGAGTTCAGCCAGTTATTCAAAGCAAAATAGAATGCAATTAGAGTGGTAGTATATTTGAGGAGCAATCATCCTTCACTAGTTTACCCTATCCAGCTTTTAGAAGTAGGAAAAGAAGAGGAGGAGGAGAATGAAGTGGATAAAGAGGAAAAAAAGTGGAGTGGAAGAAGACTGAGCTTATTGCACTATGAAATTGCACTAGGCTTTCAGTGATCCAAAGTGGATCAGGGCTGTAAAAGCCAGTATCCTCCCAGTGCCACTAAATGTCTAAGAATAAGTCATTAAATAAATAAACATGGAGTAAGCATCTGTTATGTGACAGGCACTGTGCTAAGTGCTAGAGACAGGAAAAGAAGTAAAAGAGGGAGGACCTGACCTCAAAGAGTTTCCAGTCTAATGGGAAGACATCATACAAACAACTCTGTACAAAGCAAGGTGAATATAGGATAAATAAAAAAAACTAATTAATGTTGGGGGGAAGGGAAGCACTGAAATTAAGAGGGATTGAGGAAGGCTTCCTATAGAAGCTCAAAAGAATAAAAAATTCAGGTGACCTAAAATGGAATCTATGTGGGATGGGTTTATGTAGTCTGGAATAAATGATGGTCAACCATTACTTTGAGTGCAGGGTTGTATTTTTTTTTAAATAAAAACCCTTCCTTACCTTCTGTCTTAGTATCAATACTGAGTATTGGTTCCAGGGCAGAAGAGTAGTAAGGGCTAGGAAATGGGGATTAAGTGACTTGCCCAGGGTCACACAGCAAGGAAGTTTTTGAGACAAGATTTAAACCCAGGACCTCTCATCTCCAGGCTTGTTTCTCTATCCACTGAACCATCATGCTGCCCCTGTCACTGATTTCTGCAAAAAGGAGAACCAATACAGTGCAGTGGGTGGTATAATGAAGTTGGACTCAGGAAAACCTGGACTCATATCCCACTTTAGAAGCTATATCTTTCATTTAACTTTATGTCACTTAACTTCTATGAGCCTCAGTTCCCTCATTTATACATTATAAAGGCGGCAGGGCTAAACTTCATGGTCTTTTTTTCAGGCAAGGAATAGAAAGACTCTCTATGGATCTTCATCTCTATAACACTTAGATTATTCATGTTTTTCCCCCATTCTTCATAGACAATCAACCCAATTGCTTTCAAGTCATACATATCCTCAGTAGAGTCTTTCTCTACATTTCATAGGATCCAAAAAAATAACTTTAGATCTGAAAAATATGGAAATAGATCCTAGGACCACACAGGTAGTAGCAGAGTCAGTGTTTAAGCCATGCTTTTTCTCATTAGTCCCTCTGATTGTACTCGATCATTGCATTGCTACTAGTAGAGAAGTCCATTACATTTGATTATGCCACAATATCTGAGTTACAGTGTACTAAGTCATGCCCTTTAGTGTAAATGTCTTCCTACATGAGATTAAAAATGGGGCAACTAGCCAACCACTCAAATGAATCAGTGACATCATTGATTGAGATGTTCCCTCTAAGATAAAGATCATATCTCATATAAGCTTGTGTGTGCATACTCTGACCATGCTCATTCAATATGCTCTGAGCTTTCCTCATACCCTCGTGATCTAAAGATGATGAACTTTGAATTTTCTGACCAGCCACTTGTCTCCTTTGTCTTCTCCATATGACCAGTCCATATTCTTATGACATTTTCCATTTTCCTAATTAAATACTTTGGTTTTAATCTTCAAGGTTCTTCATTGGTTCTATGCTTTATCCTGCTTACATCCATGATATATGTATCCATTTTCTTCTATGTGGTATCAAGCCCTAAAGCAATGCAAATCCTCCTGGAAGAAGGAAGGAAAGGGAAAAAAAAAAACAGGCATTCATTAAGTGTGATTTACTATGTTCTATGCACAATTCTAAACAAAAAACAAAGACAACCTTCATCTTCAAGGAGCTTACATTCTGATGGCAGAAAACAACAGGCAAAAAGGAGCTGAAAAGGGGAATAGAATGAAGGTATGCACAATGAACTCTGATATACAGAAGTCAGGAAGAAATTTGTAACTACTCAAAATCATTTGATCTGAAAATCTAAAGAAGAATGACCATGCAAATGAATGTAGTCTTATTTCCTATATAATGACATGCAATTGGATAGACAACCTCTAGAGATTCTCCATCACATGCTTATTTCAGGAAAAAAAAAGCATACACATTTCAGTTTAAAAGGGGGGGGTGGAGAGCAGGCTCAGTTGTCTTGAAGAAATTTAAAAATCTTTTTAAAGATTTCAAACTTAGAATCCAATATCTAAATGTATGTATGTATAATTAACACAAATATATACCATAAAAACATTTCCCATTGGATGTGGTCAAAGGATATGAATAAACAAATCTCAGAAGAATTTTAATGTATTAACAAGCATATGAAGGATTGCTCTGAATCACTCATAAAAGAAAAGCAAATCAAAATAACTCTGAAGTTTCAATTCTTGCCTAGCAAATTGGCAAATTTTAAATTTTAAAATTTAAAATTTTTTAAATTTTTTAAATTTAAAAATTAATTAAAAAATCAAACTAATCAATGTTGGAGGAGTTACAGAAAGAGAGGCACACTAATGTAATAATTATAACAACAGCTAACATTTATATAGCACTTTCTATGTGCCAGGCATTGTGCTAAACGCTTTACAGTTATCTCATTAATCTTCTCGACAGCTCTGGGATATAGGAGCTCTTATTACTCTCATTTTATAGATGAGAAAACTGAGGCAGGTAACAATTAAAATTAAATTAAATTAAATTGATAAAAGTATCAATTTGTCCAGATACAACTAGTAAGTGTCTGGAGTCAGATTCACACCCAGTTCTTCCTGAATCCCAACCCAATGCTCTATCCACTTGATAACTGGCTCAATCATTATGGAATGAAATTCAGAAAAGCAAGAAAATGACTAAGATATTTATACTTTTTGACTCATACATCCCACAGGCAAATGCTCCAGAGAGGTCAAAGAAATTAAGGTATCAAATATATCAATAAATTCTTAGCAGTGCTTATATTAACAGTAAAAAATGGAAATCCAACATGTGTGAATACTTTGTGATTGGTTCAGATCAGCAAACTCGGAAATGACTAGGACATTAATATGTAATGACCATAGAGGTACTGAAAAAAGAACATTCTTCCTTAACCATTTTCTGTTCCGAAACACTAGGGGGAACTTGACAACCCATTATTCATGGCATCCAGTAAATGATGATGGTATAAAAATAGAGGCTGTTGTCACTTCTCAAACCATGGGTCTCTGAGAAACAGGCCTTTTAGTCTTGAATTGTCCACATGGCTTTCCCAGGTTAAATGAAGGAGACTGGAAGCTCCTACAGTGAGTTTGAGAAATTAAGAGGGATCTCTAGAATCCCAGCATTCTTGAGTTTGGGTTGCAGAGCCAGTGTAGCATTAATCCCCCAAATTTCAAGGAGAGACCTGGTGGATATAGATCAATTAAAGATGATAAAGCAATCATGTTGCAAGTATATAGGAATTTGGTGGGACCAATGCTGTGTAGGAACTGAGCTAAATTTAGAGTCGATTCCCCCAGAGATAGAGGTCCTCTACAGGAGAGTATACCCTGAAATATTGAGGGAAGGGTGTTTGTATGTTTGTCCTTACCATACCTTTGAGATGATTATCTCTTTGTCAAAATGAATGTAAAGTGACTAAATGGAATGAAGGAGCCCTCTAGTTTCCCCTGCTACCTTGGGGAGTAAGTACTGCTACTGGGGCTCAAGCTAATGGCAGTAGAGAACAAGAAAATCTCAACCTCTCATTATACCAAAAAACCTTACAGAGAGTGTATGGAGTAGGCTGGCTCTGGGAGAGGACCAGAGCATACATACTAGACACAAATGTGATAGACTGTTATTGTACTATAAGAAAGAATGCTTTGCGGTCTCTTAGTGTGTTAGCCGCTAAGACGTGTGTGATCCTTATGGGAGCCCCCTTATATCTGAAGCTCTTCTTCTTGGCTTCTTGTAGGATTTTCTCCTTTACTTGGAAGCTCTTGAATTTGGCAATTGCATTCCTAGGGGTTGTCTTTTGGGGATTTAGTATAAAAGGTGTTCTATGAATCCTTTCTATTTCTATTTTGCCCCCTTGCTCCAGAACATGAGGGCAATTTTCTTTTATAATCTCCTGTAGAATAATATCGAGTTTATGGTTTATCTCTGGTTTTTCTGGGAGACCGATAATTTGGAGATTTTCTTTTCTCCCTCTGTTTTCCAGATCTGTGACCTTCTCAGTGAGATATTTTATGTTTTCTTCTAATTCATTAATTTTTTGGGTTTGCTTTATTGATTCTTGCTGTTTTATCATCTCGCTTTCTTCGAGGTGCTTAATTCTGGTCGTTAGGGACTGGTTTTGCTTTTCAGCCTTGTCTGCCCTTCTTTTGGATGCTTAGAGTTCTTTTTCCAATTGAGCATTCTTATCTGTCAGACAGCTGATCTCTTTCTCCTATTTTTCTTTCCAGGTTTCCATCTTTTGGATAAGTTCCAGTTTGAGATCTTCCAGAGCTTGTTGATAGTTTCCATTTTGGGAGGCGTGTTCTGAATTTTTTTTGGATATCCTCCTCATTCTCCTCTTTTCCTTGGGTACTTCCACCATAAAAGTTTTCAATAGTCACTTTTTTCCCTTTCTTCCTGGAGGCTTGATTTTGGGCCATGTGAGCCATCCCTTTGGTGGTTTTATTCCCCTTTCCTTTTTGGTCTGGGATCTGGGTTATATGGGCGGTTTTTCTGTGAATTTAGGTTGCTTCAGACTAGTTCTTCCCAGCCTCCGAGGTTTCTTAGAGCGCTTGGTCCCTGATCACAGCCACACTGCCCAGGTGTTCAGCTCCACCCAGATAATAAAGGCATGGTCTGCCCCTGGTGTTTAGCTCCTCGGAGATGTTCAGCTTAGCCGCCCCAAGTACAGCTCCGCTGAAGCGCTGGATTCTCCAGTGAAACCGCCCTGAGACGTTTTTTCCTGGCAGTCCCCAGATCCCAAGGACCCTGGAGTGCCCCCCCTCGACAGAGACGTTCCCCACTCACTCACTGTCCCGGTGAGTGCTCAGGTAGCTCACTCTGGTTTAGTGGGGGAGGTGGGGTGGGGGAAGGGCGGCTCAGTTCACTTTTCTGTGCAAGCTTTTCTCCTTATTATAGTGTGGAAATGTTCAAACCCCATGTACCTTCGCCTCTGTGGAGTACTGGGAGTACTGGGGTGTCCTTCTGTTTCTCCAAAGGTGATTTTTATGCTCCTTTGATATAGTCTATTTCGTTCGGTGCCGGGGAGAGGAAGCGTGTGGCGTCTAGATTGTAGCCATGATTACCCGGAAGTCCTATAAGAAAGAATGAATATGAAAACTACAGGAAAGAAGGGAAAGATTTACATGAAATGATGCAGAAGGAAGTAATCCAAGCCAGAAAAATTACATACATCATGATAATACATAATAACAACCCAAATGGAAAGAAAAAAACATGCTTAATAAACTAAAATCTCAATATTGCTATTTTAATGATTAAGCATGGTCCTAAAGAGTAGATATTAGAATGTAACTCACTCCTTTTCTTTGCAGAAGAGGGAGATGAGAGATGTGGAATATTGCATATAATATCAAATTTAATGATTTGTTCATTAAGTTTGCTGAATTTTCCCCTTATTTTAAAATTTCTTCTTATAAGGGATGATTCTTAATAATCAAAGGAGGAGGATATTTTGAGATGCCTAGTTTTTCCCCAAAACAAAAGCTCATATTTTTAATATCGCCATTCCATTTTGTGGTTGTATGACTGCAATACATGGAACACAATAATATATGGAAAATTGAAAAAAATGACAAAAGCATTATTCCAGGAAAATCAATAGCTAAATACAGTTCTTTAGAAATATGTATTACTAATAATAACTATGTTCATATTAATAATGTTTAATAATAATCTGTATTCATACTGCCTACACAAATAGCAGGTGCTTAATAAATGTTTAGTGACTTAATAGGACTTTGCCCATATGGAGTTCTCAACAAACATTTGTGAGACTGAGTTGTCTATTTCTTTCTCTGTTCACTTACCTCTTATTGTATTTGTTGTTTCTCTCCTATATTGCTTTTTACCATTTATCTTTCTGTTATTTTAATTTATTTTTTCTCTCTGTGCCCTTTTTCTTTTCTATCTGATCCTCCCCTAGCTTTTATTATATAATTATTATACTACTAAATTATACCACTAAATAATATTTGAAATTATTTCCTATATTTACTGAATTAGATCCTTCTGCACTCTGCTATTAATTTTTGAAAAGCAGATCAATGGAAGGTTTTACATTTCTTTCAAAAAAGGAAAATGAATTTAAAGTCGCTTTTTACTTCTTTGGTCTTGATTGAATTTTTTTTTTTAATCTTCACTGTGGCTCACAAGCCAATGATAGGAAATTTATTTTAAAGCTTCCTTTGCTTTGGATGATGAAGTCCTTTTCAGTCCTTCATTGACCTTCCAATTTTGCCTTTTCTTCTAGAATACTAGAATAATCGTTATCATTATATAAACTCCACTGACAATTACAACCCAAATCTTGCCAATCACTAACTTTCTAGGGATTTCATTAACTCTTTCAAGCCATTTCACATCCAAAGATTTCAAATGAAAATGAAAATGAATGTGACGTAGTCATTGGCATCTCCTTTAGCATCATAAACCAAAAGATTATCTAGTCCAATCTGTCTCTCTATAAAGTTGTAGAAAAGGAGGCAAGAAAAGAAATGACTTTCCCAAGATCCCATTGCTAACCCTCTAAAAGGGGCAGCCTTTTGTTAAGTAATCCATTCCCCTCTTGATATCAGGCTCTTATCTACCATAGTTCTTTGGCTGTATCAACAGGATGAGAAAGCAACCAGGCGTTTCAGTCAACTGTGTTAAGAAAATCAGTTAAGTTTTTGTTTTTAAGCATTTTGTAGATGACAGTTTTAATGAAATTTTCATCTTTTAGCTGAGTATGATGTAGGTTTAGTTAATGCTTTGGGGTCAATTCTTTGAGTCTTTCAAATATCCATACTACAGCCATGCCTAAAACAGTAAATGAACTTCACTACTATATTTTTGGACAATTCTCTCACCTCTACTTTCTGGCTTCACTGGCTTAATGTCCAAATCCTTCAAGATACCTTTCCTTTCTCCCACCCCAATCTTCCTACTATTTTTGCTTTTCCCTCCAGAGATCACCTTCCACTTATACTATATATCTCTATTATTTGCAATCTTTTTGCCTGGTCTTCCCCATTAGAATGTGAAGGACACAGTCTGTGTTGTTGTCATTCTGTCACCACAGTGCTTGGCACATTCTAAGTACTACTAAATGCTTCTTGACTGATTAACTAAACCTGTAATTGTCAGTTTTACAGCTCTGACTAGCAGGGAGTAGGTATGGTACAATGGAAAGAGCCTTTGGAGTCAGAGAAGCTGGGTCTAAATACAACCTTGACACTGAATGTGTGTAATCTCTGAAAAGTCCCTGGCCTCAGTTTCCTCATCCATAAAAAGGAGTGAAAGGTTGAATTAGGTCCGAGAACTCTTCTAGCTTTAGATCTAGAACTGACTAGACCAGACTATTCCAATCAGAATTTTAAAAGAAAAAAAAAAACAGGCGCAGTTTAGAAAATTGCTTTGGATTCTTAAAGATGGGATGCTGAAAGATGAAACCTAGGGAAGGAGAAAAAAAAACATAATCTTGCCAATTCTTTTAACCCCTTAAGAGCTCAAAGATGGACAGGTCCATGGCATTAATGAGAGTAGTTTACAAAGAGAGGATGCTCTTCTCATTCTGTGCTCCAATTTTCCACTCATTATTCATCTTAGTGATGTGTGACATTACACCTAAAAACAAACAAACAAAAAAAAATGAGGCAGAGGGGTCCCTGAACCCAAGCACATTGGTTTCTAATTGGTGAGGCTGCTCTCCCTTGGAGAGGCCCTCTCCCCTGTCGCCTGCCAGCCTTCACCAGGGAGATCCCCTTTGGACCCAAATATAAGCTAACCTTCCTTTAAAAGCCTGACAAGGCTGAGGGGCTCTCAGGAACAGGTGGCCGGGCTACAGAGCCTAATCTGTTATAATACTCTTCTACCAACACTGACTATACATCATGTGTCATTGTCTCCTCTTTTTCTATCCCAGAACGCCTTTGGAACAAGGCATTTTATTTCCATGGTAATTTAATCATTACATGTTATTAAATAGTGGTTATTAAAGGTGTCTCTTCCTCAGGAGCTGGAACACTTGGATTCCTTTCTTTATTTCCGCAGCTGATTTCATTTGTTCTGTCTGACCTTGCTACTAGTTAGAAAACTGGGTGAGATCCTAAACTCTTCTTTGGAAAAGTGAGGAAAATGACTGTTTTACAGCAGGACTGTAACTCCTTTAATACTGATAAGAGCCTTTAGCTCCTTTCATCAGAGGAATTTAAAGTAAAGTACAAGAGTTTATTATTAATACTCTCATTTGCTTTGAATCTGTGATTACTATCACTCTTAGGTATGAAATTTTCAAAATTAGTGTCACTCTATATGAATTTTTGAAGGTGAGAGCAAATAAACTAATTTGAAATGGACTGAGTTTATATATTATATATGTACTCATACATGCATACATATATATTTTAATATATTTAATTTATGTGGTTATTTAATTTATATAGCTATATTTTTATTTTTAATTTTTTAATTTTATATATTTTTATTATATATTTTTATTATATTTTTTATTTTATATTTTTAAATTGTTTATATTTATTTATATATATATAAATATATATATATATTTATATTTAATTTAGTTTTTAATTTATTTAATATTTTGGCTACATATATAGTACCATGATATATGCCAAAAAGCCATTTAATATATACATATATTTAATACATATATATATATATAAATATATATATATATATGAGAGGTGGCTCTGATCTATTATATCAAAGCACTCCCATATTGGAAAAGCCCTCCACTGACTCAAATCAGCTATACTATTAGATCTTTGCCTGGAGCACTGGGGAAGTTAAGTGATTGGCCTTGGAGTCCTGACTCCAAGGATTCTACCCACTATGGCACATTCTTATACTTCTCACAGACCTAAAACCGTTATTCTCTGTCTTGAATTAAACACACAGCTGAGGAGCTGATTTGATCTGCCTTCATATGCTGCCCCCTGAGGGTGGAGACCCTGGTTTTAACTTTCTTTGTATCCTCAGACCTTAGCAGAGTGCCTGGTACATCGGAAATGCTTACTAAATAGAAGACACTGGCTCATTTTTTTTTTCAGTTTAAGCTGAAGCCATGAGATTATGTATCTAATCATCTGAGATCACATAAGTAAAGGAGTTGGAAAACCTAAAAACGCTATGTAAATACCAGTAATAATAGTCATTATTACTATTTTGCTTATTTTCTTCATTTTTCCAATAGAAGACTTTAAGATCCAGCCTAATTTAGTGACTAGTAATTAAAATAATAATATTATTACCATGAGCAGCCGCTCCATCATGTTGTATTTGTATGCTAAATTTTCTGAAAAATGTAACATTTTCAGAGCTGCGTGCTGCTTCTAGATTTCTCTCAATCCCAAAGTATTTTTCCAGGACCCAAATGCTCCAGGAAGAATTTTTCAAAAAACAGGACCAAGCAGCTCAGCTCCCCAAATTCTGTTTGCAACTTGACGCAGGGTTAATTGATATTTTTAAATGTTATTGTAACTCCTTTGTCATAATATCTGCTCTCCTCTCCTCTCTTTGGGGTAGAATTTCCTCTCCTTAATTCAGAGACTGGAATAAAATGATATAAGAAAAATACTTTGTAAACTGTACACATTTATATAAATGGCTACTATTACTATTAATTATTGTAACAATTGAAATAATAAAACAAATACAAGCTGTGATCTAGCCACATGGAAACGCCCGCTTGAAAGCTGGGTTTGGCAAGTGTTAATAGAAAAGCCTGTCAGCTATTTTATAAACTTCTGCCATTGAACTTTGGATTCCCCTTCTCCTTTCATATTTTCCAGTTAACATACATGCAGCTGCTCCTGTCATGTAATCACCTGATTGTTACACAAGCTTTTTCTAAAGCGGTGACAAACTCCGATTTATGAGGTCAAGAAGTGCAGACTTAATCCATTCAATAGCTGCAATTTATCGTCTGATTATAATTGTATACACAAACATTGTAATGATTTAGATGACATAGTGTAAAGATGAAATCCGTTTATTTTAAAAGGGTTTCTAACCTCTGAAATATGTTTGCCACGAATACCTTTCCTCACTCGCTTTTAACAACATGGTTATTATTGGTTTATTGATCAGGGTTTTATTACTGATTTGACACATATTTCATGTTAATCGAAAAAGGGGGTAATTTTTCTCCCCGATTTTAAGAAGAATACAGCTGTAATTAATTATATCACTATTATGTTTTCGGTGCATTCCATTTAAAGAGGTCTCGAAAGAAGTGCTTAATTTATCATACATGTATTGTAAGGCATATGTAAACCTCTTTTAAAAAAAAGACAGAGTGCGTGATCCTTCTGGAGATGATGGGATATGACATAGGCACGATATTTATAGATTTCTGCCTCTATACTGACCTGGTTTTATAGTGACAGCTCTTTTGGAATGGGATTGTAAATTAGCAACTTAGAAAGCCTGGGCGGCTCACAATATTACCATCCTTTAGTCTTATAACGCTAATTACTGGTCATTCCCTAATGCCTTCAATAGATCAAGAAAACAATCTGCAGACGGGGCCAAAGTGGTGTGACAGAGTAACATGGCAATATATATTTCAGATACTCTCCATTTGCAAGTTTTACAAATGATTAAATATTGTTGCCAGCTTGTTCGGTTATATATAACAGCTTTGTTCCTTTCACACTCCCTCCTCCAATGGAACATCTGTGGCTGTAAAAGAGACATACCCTAAAACACTTTGCTAAATGTGAAATTTAAATTGATCTCCAGTTTATTCCCATTGATCTTTTGCTTTTCGAAAAATGTAACAATGTTTGCCCAAGAGAATTAGCGCCATCGAATAAATCAGCACAATTTATGCCTCTGACTAAAAATGTATAAAAGAAACTATAATTTCTATCAAACATTCATCGAGGCAAGTGTTTTTCTTCTTCTGTTGTATGTTGCTCAATAATGGGTTTATTAAATCACATAAATATCATTTTATATTCCATATGACTTGGATGTATTTAATTACATTTCATTATGTACTATCGCACTATATTTATGGCATCACACAAGATATCCACCAAATTAATCCATAAATTCTAATTGATATATATAATGTGACATATTTTGTCATCAGAGTCTAACTCACTTTTTAAAATTATAATAAATAACATAAAATACCACCTATATCTTTTTGTTACTTTATTCTAAATATATCACAGGTTTTTGAAAATAATATAATACAACATGTTTGAGTTGGGAATTTAAATGAAAATCCGTTAAATATTTAAAATAATTTTAAAACATATTTCCTCCTCAACAATAACTAGTACACATGCAGAATGAAGAAAAAAGTATATAATCCATTATGAAATGTTAAATGAAACAAAATCAATAGTTGAATTGGAAGGCTGTACTGTAATAATTAAACAGTCATGTTCAGTGGCTTTTTTGCCCCTCTATTTCAAATAGCTTTATTCCGATGGAAAAGCACAGACCAAAAATCTGTTCCATTTTCCTTGAAAATATTGAATCAGCATGACTGAAAAGTATGCATTCATCTTCAATAAGGCAAAACAGACAAGGACCTAGATGGGGATTCAGTATTCTCCCACTAATTCAGACTAAAGGAGATAATCTAGATATTTTTCTGCATCCACATTATCTTGGTAATCCATAAAGATCACTAAGGTTATTTGAATAATGTATGCATTAGGGATTTTAAATTCCAATTGAGTGTTGTTTTCAACACAAAATTTGCACTGCTAGGTGGCTCCGTGTTTCCTTAAAACAGTTGGGGCTACTTCATTCTACTTTTAGTTTCATCAGTATCCTTCTAGCTAGGACATCCTTGGGATACTGATGGATCTTGCAAATGTTAATAACCAGTCATACTGGAATGATCAAGCAAGTATGGATAATTTCCTCTGTGCCAGGCACTGTGCTAGAAATCTTGGATTACAAAGACAACATAGAAATTTGGTAACTTATGAGTTATCTTCTTTGGGGATCCTGTGACACTATTTAAAAAAAAATCATAGATCCTGGATTTTAGATTTAGAACTGGAATGGATCTCTCTCTCCTCTTTTGTCCAATTCCCTCATTTCATGGTTAAGCCAAATCTTAGGTTCAGAGATTATTTTCCGAAGATCATGTACTTTGCAAGTAGCAAGAGATGAGATTTGAATATAGATGCTTTTCCTCCAAATCCAAAATGCTTTCCACTGTGACATAAGATATAAGATTTGGGTTTGATTTAAGGTACCTTATGAGTTTTTCTTGCCACATATAAAGTTTTGTGTTACTTGAAGTTAAATGGAAAATGGAAGCTTTAAATTAATGCCTGTTCCTCCACCCCATTAGATAATATGCTGTTTAAGAGCAGAGAATATCTTTTACCACTTTTTGTATCTCTAGCACTTAACTTATTGCCATGCACATAGTAGGATACTGAATACATGTTTACTGATTAATTGACTCAACAAAGATGCAATTCTATTTAAATAAGTTAAACAGAATCCCATCCTACTCCCTGGAAATTTATTATGAGCTACCTCAATCAGCAAATAAGGGAACTCTAGAATTCTGAAGTTGGAAGGAATCTCAGAGCCTTTCTTGTCCAATTCGTCCCAGAAGCATTCCTGAAAAATAATCTTTTAAGCTTCACTTGAAGCACCTACCCAGTTAGGCAACTCACTACCAATGTAATGCGCTCTAGTTCTTTTTGTTGTTGAGTCATTCAGTTGTGTCTGAATCTTTGTGACCTGGTGGAGCATAGAATTCCAGGCCTTTCTGTACTCCACTACCTCTCTAAGTCTATCTATGTTTGTTGTTTCCATGACACCACCTACCCATCTCATCCTCTGCTGTCTCCTTTTTTTGCCTTCAATCTTTCCCAACTTCAGGGTCTTTTCCAAGGAGTCCTTCTTTTTATTATGTAGCCAAAGCGTTTAAGCTTTGGCTTTAGAATTTAACCTTTCAGTAAATAGTCTCAATTAATTTCTTGAAGTATTGACTAATTATAGCTTATTGCTACAGTAGGGACTCTCAAAAATATTCTCCAGACCATAATTCAAAAGTGTTGGTTCTGTATTGCTTAGCTTTCCTTTGTGGCCAATTCTCATAGCCATACATTGCAAATGGAAAAAAAAAATATATATATATATATACACATATGTATGTGTATATATATATATATATATATATATATATATATATATATATATATATATATATATATATATATAGCTTTGATTTTATGGACCTTTGTCATCAAAGTGATGGTTCAGTTTTTTAGTATGATGACCAAATTTGTCATAACTTTCTTTCCAAAGAGCAAACATATTTTGCATATCTTTAGAAAGCTTTTCTTTGTATTTCTTTACATTGTTCCTAGTTCTGCTATTCAAGACCAAAAAGAAAAATCCTAATATCTCCCAAAATTCTCTTTCTTCACAACATATGTAAATAATTTCTGCCTTCATATGCAGAGGACACAAACAGATAATCAGCCCTGATATAACGGATAGTTTACTTGGAGCCAAGAAAGCCTGGAATCAAATTCGGTCTCTGACAAATATTGACTGTGAGACCTTGGACCAAGCAATTGAAACTTTCAGTTCACTGGATCCTTTTCTAAGACTATAAGTTGCAAAGACAATGATTATTTGAATTGGTAGAAGGAATATCCTCACCTAGAACCACTCATAACAATGAAAAAAATAGATTGAGTACCTTAAATATTATTTACATCATGTAATTTTCATTAGGAATCTCCTGTGTAAAGTTCTATACAAGTGATTCTTTTCTGTCTTTAGTTTTAAATTTCTAGAGGACAGACTTGATAGCCATTTAATTAATTTATATGATACTAATCAGTATTATAAACAAGCAATGCCACTACTAAATGATGGAAAGACACCTCTTTGAATATGCTTATTTCCTTTACTCCTCTAGCATGTTATATTGTGATGGCCAGGAGTGGTATAGGTAAATTCCATTATTTCCTAATAAGAGTGACCGATTCTTTCCTGCTTTCTATATATTCGCTCTTCATTCTCCTTTTAAAAAGAAGCCAAGCCTTCCCCCCATTAACTATTTCCTGATTATCCTGTCTATAGATTGTTTTGCATATATTTGTTTGCATGTCTTCCTCTTTAGATTGTAAGCTCTTTGAGGACAGATTTTTTTTTTTGCCTCTCTTTTTGGTAGCCTTGGCACTTAGCCCAATGACTTGCAAGCAGTGGATACTTAATAAATGTTTATTGATTGACTGATTCTGAGTTTCT